>NC_046376.1:20853513-21097257 GCF_011125445.2 Fundulus heteroclitus | reverse complement strand
CCACGAAAATCTTTCTCTTCCCTGGCTTTGGCCAAACCGAGAAACACACCACAGCTGATTCCGTTTGGGGTGATTCCCCGCCACGTGTTCGATTGCTCGCTGGACCGAGATTTTTCGACGCGCAACGGTTATTCCCCTGCTTTATAACAGGAGGTCGACTTAAATAAGTACTTTAAATTCCCTCTGATCAAAAGACTGAGAGACGCCGCATCTCCCAGTGATCGAAGAGGACCCCCGCTTTGTCTGGCCAACAAAGCGACCGAACCCGGAGGAAGAAACGAAGGGAGCTTTTCCCCGTCCCGCCGCCAGCCTGGAAAACTTGCGCTCGTCAAGACGCGTCCAGAAAGCAACACTCGGAGCGCTTCAAATCCAGCCCCGAGGCACCAAAGTAACGGGGTTTTCCCCTTTTATTTCTGTTCACCAACAGGGGTGTGTTTAGAGAAGTGCCTGGGCAGGCGGGTAGAACTTTGTAGGTGTTGGTATGCTTTTATTCCACGACGAAGTTGGAATTATTTTGCTGAACATTTTCTTTGTATGTGCATGCATGTACAATTGATTTGCTGTGTTTGATTTTGTGTGATCCATCAATAACCCCGCCGTGGGTTACGCTTCATCTTTTCATCTTTTTCCTGCTCCCCCCCCCTCTCTCTTTTCGCGTCTCCTATCAGTTTAATTTCTTTTGTCCGAGCTCAAGTCGCGGGCTTTGCTTTAAACTCCCAGTTAGCTGCCCCCTCTCGAAGCGAGGCATTACCCCATCAGCGTAAGCGTGGTTACGTCATTAGGACCTCCCCTCATACGTCATCGTAGCAGCCATCTTGGGAGGGTCACGTGTATCTGAACTGTAGGTAGCTTAGCTGAACTAGCTTTGTGTAAGCCATCAAAGCGTCCAGTGAGATTCCGAAGCTGTTCTGTCTATCAAGGCTGATACGTTGAAATGCCGGTGTTTTGAGGGCGTGTTAAACAACTTTGAGTTAAGTTAAGATCTGCTAACCGCTCATTTTAATCCATTGTTTATTTTGTTTTGTTCTTTATTTCCACATATATATTTTGCATGTTTAGTTTAGTAATGAGTAAGAATTCCAAAGTTGTTTGAATCAGAGAATTACTGTAACAGGGAATTGCTTTGTTTCAATAAACCACGACTGCGGAATAGACATTGTTTGTGTTCAGTCCAATTCACAGTTACATGGTTATTCAGAAATCAGAGCTAACCTCCTTTGGAGTTAACATCTGATATTAATACAGAGACAATATCATTGGATGGTGATAAGGATAAGGATTTAAACTCTAATTGCAGTTACATTGGGGTTCTCACAGCCTGCTGGATAAACTGGTCGGTAACAGTCCGACCTGATCATTATTCCAGCATAAATGAGTTCATAACAGCAAGTTAACTAATGCATTAGTGGTATAAATACTTATAAGCTTATAGCTAACATCACCACCATTTGAACTATATTTGTTATAGCGAAATTTTGAGTTGAAATGATTTATTATTTAAATTTAATACCAAATTATAATAATAATAATAATAATAAGCATATTCAACCAGCTTATGGCATAACAGGGGCCCAAGCCATTAAGAGATTTCAAAGCAAGTAAAATAAGTTTATTTTATTTTTTGGAGATTTTTCACGGCTCTAGTGGCTCACTTTTTAGCACAGTTGGCTGACAGGAAGGGGGTGAGACATGTGGCAAAGGACCGTGGGTCGGAGTCGAACCCAGGCCTCCGTACATGGGTCTCGCTACCCACTGCGCCACCAGCACGCCCCAAAAAAGAACTTGAAAGAAAAATGGATCCTAAAACGTACCTACGTTAATGAAGGGGATTCCTGAAAACTCCAGACTTTGCAGTTCTTACCTGTTAGGAATCTTGTTAAACTTCTCTGTGCCCACGGTGGTGTACATGGTGTGGAATGCGGTCAACGACCCTCTGTTGGTTACCTGCAAGACAACTCCAGGGTGCCTTGCTGCTCTCACCGACGTCTCTCCATCCTGTATGGCGCGCCTCTCTACTCGCTGGCCTTTCTCATTGCCTGGTTCCCGTGGCGCTCCTACTCCCCTGATGATTGGCTGAGTGGCCTACACCTGACAGTGGCGCTGTGTGCCTTCGACGGCATGCTGACCTTCGTGCTACTGGCACAGTGTGCCTTATTCGCAGAGATTTCCAGCCACCATCAGAATCGTTTGAGGCTCATAAAATACAACCAGGTAAGCCCACCATCTCTTCCATGGTCTCGTTAAAGTTATGAGAGGGCATCCTGCTAATGCCTCTCCTTGCCTTTGTTTCAGGTGGCTTCTCTCATTGGTTCCTCCAGCGTTCTTTTTCTGTGGCATGGTGGTCCACAAACATGGAAAACTTCCAAGCTTTCCAGGCATTCACGGTGCTGATTGCTGTAATAAGCTGCATCTGCATGATGTACACCGGTATGCACAGCGAAAGCCGCTTTGACAATAAAATATCTGAGGCAGATGCCCAAGCGAGTGCCGACCAGACCGCTCGTCAAACGGCGTGCTCCTTCGCCATGTTGAAGTCGCTGACGTGGCAGATTCTCACCAACAGGGACTTCCAGCTGTTTGTGACCATGAACTTCTTCCAGGTGTTCATGTTGGCTTTCTTTAATAACTTCACCATGATATTCACGGAGCACCTGATTCCTCCGGATGCACTCCCGTCGCTAGCCAAGAGCTTCATGTACGGAGCGGGGTTCATCCTGCCACAGGTACAGGCTTCAACATTTTGCATGAAAAGATCATTCAGAACATAAATATTTATTTTTATATGTTCTTTTTGAGCCTTTCTGTCAAGTTCTTACAGATTTTTATAACTGTTTTTACCTCCCTTGTGTCCTCCCCTAGCTTTTAGTTCTGAGTAGTCAGAGTCTGCTGCAAAGTCTTGGCTACTACAAGATCATCCTCTTCACCTTCATCTTTGAGGCTGGACTGGCAGTCGTCATGCTGGCTCTGGGTCCTCAACGTTACTACTTCTTGGCCTTTTTCCTCACTGTCCCCAGGATTTGGTTGCACAAAAAGCAGTTTTCGGCTGATGTGGGAAAAAGTTCACAGCAATTCTACAGTCAGGGATGTACTAACACTATTAACTACTGGAAATAGGTGCTGAGTGTGTACATGTTATTCATTATTAAATATATATACTAAAATTATATGTGTATATATAAGTATGTGATATGTATAATGATACACATATGTAAAATATGTTTTTTGTATATTGTTATTTATAATTTATAAATGTAAACATATTGTCATTTAATGAAAAAATGAAAATATTCAGCACATGACTTTCCAGTACTGGCATATTTTTAGAACATAACATAAAAGTATATGGTATTGAAATTTTAAAGTCCTTAAGCCCCCCCTGAACATGAGACAAATCCTCGTTATCAAATGCTGTAGCGCACATATTCCCTGGTTACTGGGGGGAAATAGGGAGTAACAATATGGCGGCTGGTGGCTTCAAAGCGACTCGTTCAGACGGTGATTAGCACTCCTGTGTATAATATAGCTCAGTGGTCCCGACCAATTTCACTGGACTTTGTTGAGAAAATGTCAGGAAATTGTTTAATTTTTCTTTATCTGAAACAAATTGATGAGTGACTTTTTCTTGATTTATTAAATAGTTTCTCTCTGGACAAATTTAATTTACTCTTTTAAACATCTGTGTTACTATCTAAAAATGCAAATTAGATAGCCACATAAAAGTCAAAATGTACGTATTTGGTGCAGCTTTTGATTTATTCCATCTCAAAGTTGCATAATGCTGTAATTCAATTTAAAACTAAGGAAGGCTTTTGTCTTCACTCAAAACAATCAGTACATAAAGTTAAAGTCACATAAGTAGTAAGCTTTAGGTAACAAGTTTTCAAAAGTTTTGACATTATACCTGCAAACTTTAATATATTTTATTGAAATTTTATGTAACAGACCAACACAAAGCAGCACATAACTGTGGATTAGAACAAAAGTAATCCAGAAATTCTAAATATCTTTCAAAAAAAAATGTAGCATAAAATCCCCTTAGGTTGTCTGCAAGACAAGAAAAACATTAAACGTGTCCGGTCAATTTATTATTTATACTTATATCCCTCATTTTCAGTCAAAGTAATAATCAAAAAGTTTAAAGAATATGTCAATGGGACAGACAGGTTTAGACGAGGACTCACATTTATCTTGCGACCACGCCTCGTGAACAAAATGTTAAGAGAGGTAAAAAGATCTCCAAATCTCACTAGTACAGAGTGGCACCATGGGATGGCCCAGTCTCCATGGTAACCTTTTGTTTTTACTCTTTTTCACAGCTTTCCACTGGGTGCCAGCAATTGTGTAATTGTGGACAGTGAAGGAAATTATTCAAACTGACTTGCTCTTTGTGTTTATTTGTTTTAGCTCTCCTCTCTCCTCCATGGTGTTTGGAACAAATGCCCTGTTCACCAAGCCAGCTCAGTCTCTGGCTCCGATGATAGTCCTTAATGTCCTCAACCACTTTGGATACGAGGGGCTCAAAGATGTGACCCAGGGGTCAAATAAAAGGTATGGACACCCACTATCATTAATTTGTTTATTTGCACTTTAATGTTGATGAACAGATTGGTTGTAGGCTGTTTCAAGAGCAAATTGTCGCTTTTGGCATATTTCTGTAATTTTTCAATGATAATGTTTTTATCAGTAATATATATATATATATATATATATATATATATATATATATATATATATATATATATATATATATATATATATAATTTATTTATTTTATTTATTTATTTTATTTTATTTTATATAGTTGACTCATTAGTATCTACAATAAACAAGGGCTCTTAGCCTGTGAAAGTGCAGAACTGAATTCTTTAGTTTAAGATAAGATAAGATAGTCTTTATTGATCTCACAATGGAGAAATTCACTCCAGTTTATAGGTACTCTGCCATAAATTTGTCGTTTTGACCATTACATTGTTTTGAAACTTATAAATAGTTTGAAATGAAGACTGGTTGCTGATTTTGGAGAAAAGAAAACAGAC
This sequence comes from Fundulus heteroclitus, assembly GCF_011125445.2. NCBI lineage: Eukaryota > Metazoa > Chordata > Actinopteri > Cyprinodontiformes > Fundulidae > Fundulus > Fundulus heteroclitus. The sequence continues at coordinate 21,092,221 of NC_046376.1, read as the reverse complement.
ATCTGTCCGAAATGATAACATTAAAAAAATACAGTAGGCCATATTTGTTGTTTTTAAAAATGACTTTTACAAATATGACAAATTTAAGTTCAAATTAATTAACTCATTTAGAAGTGTATTTCCTTCACATTCAAATTGATTCTTTTTACAAATGTTCTTTTTTTTATTTCAAATTGTGTTCATAGTTTCAACTACATATTTACCTTTTTGTGATTCAAAACACAGATTTTTATCTGGGCCAACTCCTTGCCTAGTTAACCAATTTGCTATAAAAAAATGTTTTCTTTATTGTACTGCATCAGTTAATCATTAATAGATTGTGTCCTACTTCTTTGAGTTCAAAGGTCACAGGGAGTATAATAATTTAGAGTCATGGAAATATTTGTTTTGGAGTCAAATAGCAAATCATTGTGTGCGTACAAGAGAATGGCACTATATTAATGTACTATTGCTGTAGAAAACAAATGTTTTTGAGACCTTTTTTGAAACATTTGCTTGTGAAACGTGTCGAAGGGAGGAGCGGCTGTAAATGAAAGTAAACCGATGACTGCTTCGTATCTCCTTGTTTCTAGTGCATTGGAAAGCCTCCACAGTGTGATGTTCTACTTGGTCTGTCTGGTGCCCATGTGTGTCGCAGCTCTGCAGGTCCTGGCCTGGAGGCCGTTTTCCATCCGCAACAGTCACACAGTTGATCCCAAGTACATCGACACCTGATGTCGGTATCCTCAGAGTGCTAAAAACATGTTCATGGGGTGTTTTTTTTTTTTTTGTGTTTTTTTTTGATTGGGGGAAATCAGGTAAATAAAAATAGATGATATATAAATTAATTGACATATGATGAAGTGTATGAAAGAGGTCATGATAAAGTGCCTCCCTCTTTGAAGTCGAGAGATTTATCATTTCAGAATAATCATTTGGCCTTTGCCACGTTCTAAAATCAAACCCCATGTGTACAAAAATAGACATGATTTAACAAAGATGAATCCAGAGTGAAGAAGCTGCATGTGGAATAAAAAAAGATTATAAGCACATCCGACTGTTCATAAACTCGAGTCATCGGTAACAACAACATTAAGTTGTTTTATGGTTACAAATTTCCATTTTCATGGAGGAATCCCTTTTATTTACAACATTGCATCAATTTATTTAAAGACTTGCGTTGGTTTCTGCATAGCCTATTGAAGGCCCTTCCACCAGATTTCAATGCAGCACCTTGATTTAGTACTTTCTCAGTCCGTTCTGTTTTAGGTTTGCTGCTGTTTGCGTTCCACGCCTTGTTTGACCACGTTAAGCCTCAGCGTTGGCAGACAAGTGGCCTCACACTCGACTCTAAAATACTTTTGTATACAGAAGCTAATGAACAACTCGACTGCAAAAGGCCCAGGTCCTTTGGCCGAAAAACAAGCCCATATCGTAATCTCGGCAGCATCTTTTTTGTTGATACTTGTTAAGTCCTTTTCTAACTGTACTGTCAAGAACCATATTATTTAAAACAGTTCACTGGGGTTTGAGATGTAGCTGTTGTTTTTTGTTGTTTTTTTTTTTTTTTTTTTGGTGTAATGCACAATCTGAGCTTGGGTCAATTTGCTTTTTGCAGAAAAATGACCCTCAAATAGTTTGAAAATTGTGCTATAACCTTTTCCAGGAAGATGGGCAGCAGTAGTTGCAACTCTGAGGTTGCTGCTGCTATTTTTTCACATTGGCATTGAGTTAATGCTACAGACCAGCAAACTGACAAATCTCCTGGTTGTACAGAGGTTGCCATATTTGCTGTTGATCTGTAAATTAAATATCTCAATTAGCAGCAGCTGGTTGCTTTGGTTAAGAAGTATTACACGGTGGAGTCTGATCTATGTTTTTGTACACTTTAGATTAGATATAAATATAATTAGTAGTTGGTAAAGACCAGACAATTTTGATTATTTCCCTGATCCATAAAACCTGGACTTCAAACAAGGTGTACTTTATTTTCCTTGTGAATATACCAATTTTAATTTAAGTATTTTTTTTATGTGACAATTGATTGATGACATCAAGGGGATAAAAATCAAGTATTTCTACATTTGAATTTTAAAAGACACTATTCGGTCTTGGGAGGACAACCTCTATTTGTGATTTCTGTCACCTAAAGATTTCCCCCAGTTGTGACGAGGCTGTGTGATTTTCTACTGACTGTAACTTTAAATGCTCTGTCTGAAAAGCCCATTCATCCTTCTGGGGCTTTGCTTGTAGGGTATAATTCAGAAAAAATCTCAATTGTTTCAGAAATCAGGAACTGCATCCACTCTAACTTTCTCAGGCAAATTATACATTTTACTTTAGTTTGAGAAAAGGGACTAATACATAAAAGAGTTGTTGCAAAAAAAAACTACTTTTTTAAATCTAAGTTATTTTGCTGCAAAAGAAAAGCATAATAGTGAGATTTACACTGACATTTACAGCTCACTCCTTTTAACTAAGGTTCATCTAATGTTTTACCTCAGAAGACACTCACACTCCAAGTTTGAACTTTGTCTTATGATTGTCATTTTCTGATCAAGAAATAAAAAAAATAAATAAAAAAACAATTGTGGTAGATTTTTTTTTCACCTCTTTTGGAATTTTATACATTTATAAAGCGGAAATTGCACTTTTCTTACAGATTTATTTTACTAATGCAGGCTATTATGTGCTACAAATATGATTGAAGGAAATGCATTAATAAATATGTAAAATGTTTTTTATGATAAATGATTGCAAGCTCGGGTGCATTTTCTATTGAAAAAAGAGTCCAGCATATGTGTAAAAATAGGGTCTTCTTTATTTTCCGTGAAGAAGCAGAGTGGAAATGTCACAAACATGAATGCTAATGTTAAGTCTATGGGTGAAAAAATATTATACTGCTGTGGCAACAGCACTTTAACTTTCTGAATATAACTCGAAGCTGAAATCATACCATACCATACCATACATGGTTTTACAGTTAAGTGTGCAAAAAGAAACCTTTAGTAGAAACTGTCACACAGATGCTAATGGCTTGCAAACATTAAAACTGAATACCAGCTTTAATTTGAAGAAGACAGATATCATTAGAACCTTTTTCGGAAACATATTTGTCAATTGAAACTAAATTGAAATGTTGCACTGAACAGATGGAGCAGTTAAGTCACTAGAAAGGATGGCTCACAGTTTAATTATAATTATTAATTATTTGATTGACTTAATGGAAACTGGTGCAATAAAGGTGCGCTCCCTCAACCTGCAACTCACGTTTTGACTTATTCCTGTTCCACAGGGCTGTGTGCTAAGCCCCCTTCCATCTTGCACCAATGACTCAAACAAAGTGGGGAAATCTGTGAATAATGCAACTACCTTGGTTTTGTTTTATAAACAATGACACAGCACATGAAGTCGTTCGGCATGATGCTAACAGCCTGATTTTAAACACCAAGAAAGACAAAAAAAATTTCTGGGGATTTGAGTGCAACAGTCCAACTATGTACATACCAGAGGCCGTGGAGAAAGTGACTAGTGTTAAGTTCTCAAAGAGAAAGTTGAGGAGGACTAACCTCCCGCTGAAACTGCTGATAGGCTGTTTATAAATGCACAGCAGAAACTAGTTTGATAAGCACCATGACGTCTTTGAATTGCAGCTGCACCAATGATTGTAAAAATGCACTACAGGATATTGTAGAGGAAACCAAACAACAACAATAGCACATGCAGTTTTGCAAAAGAACTACCACAGAGAAAACCTGTACTGGATTTGTTTGAAAAGAAGAACAAACATTTTGAAAGAGATCACTAATCCGGGACATTTTAGTCTGAATACCCACTCTGTCTCTTATTTAGGCTCTAAACCAGCTTCATGGTAACTGTATTGTTTCCCTCAATGTACAATTAAGATTTACCCTCAAAATCTTTAACCATTTCTACAGTTTTCATGTGAATTTGCAATATTTGAATCTATTTTAGGCTATCGCGGGTATCACTGAAACAATTTGCTGCACCTTACAAGTACAATGACATTAAAGCGGCCCAGTAATGTATTTTGATCATAAAAAGAACACACAAATAACCATATATTCATCTTGAAATAGAACAATATACGACAAGTGTTCGTCCTGATAGTGTTTACTTAGTCCTTTTTGAGCCTGAAAAGAACTTTGTACTGGGCGCGATCACTAAACATAAATGTTATGCCATCTGCTGACCGGCAGTACCGCAGAACTATCAAAAACCAAGATGGCGACAATTTATGCAGCTACTGTAAGAGGCAGTTGACCGTCCTGCAATGCCTCGTTGTAAACTGACAGCTTGTCGTGGTTGAAGACCAACCCGATTTGCAGGGTTATTTAATCTCTTTCTTTTCCCTCATCCTCTGGATGTTGCTGACTTGCTTATATATATATATATATATATATATATATATATATATATATATATATATATATATATATATATATATATATATATGGGTATAATTGCCTGTCCTTGTTTACTCATTGTGCACATGCGCAATATCATGGTTCTAGTTATGTGGTCTTGATATGGTTATATACACAAAAGCATTTTGTGCACTAACAAAAGAGCAAAAAGTATAAAACACAAAAATAAAATATTAGCCAACGGCTCAGTAATTTAATTGGAAAACCCTTATATGGAACCAGAGTCATAGTATGTAACGAAGCCTCTTTAAGTCTTATTTATCTGTGACAATTTGTAAATATAACAGAATTACAGGCAATAAAAACAAATGTTTTTATTGCCTGTATGTCAATTCTCTTTACCATATGTCTTTTAAAAGAAATTTGTTTTTTTTATTTTATAAGGAACTATTTCGATAAATAGATTTAGCTAAAAAAAACAAAGCCCGATTTTCAATTGTGAAATCCGACTAACAAAGTCTATATATATATGTTGCAGCAAACTCTAGTTCATCCTTAGAGTTCAGAGGTCTTTATGTTCAAACGATTAAGTCTAACTAAAGTGGCCTAATTAACAAACAAAAAGCAGAACTAAAACTAAAATCGAGTGAGAAATCAACCGATGCCTAAAATAACATATAGGTTTAAGCTGTAGCATACTTCACTGATGAATTACTCACCTCAGCATGCTGAATGGCACTTGTGCTGCGTTAAGACCGAATGCTATTTGAGCATCATGGGCGTCTGGTTTAGATGCAAAGTCTTTGGTGGACGCACATCTAGGAGCATTGAGAGGTCCCGTAGCGTGATTCACCCATTGGGTGCAGCGCGTATTGAAATATAAATGTCCAAAGCGGCAGATGCTAGAGTTGGAAAATCTAAACTTTTGCAGCTGTATGCGAAGCGTCAATCAATCAGAGACTCTACTAGGTTATGTAGTGGCGCATTTTCCGACAGGACAGAAGGATCCTGAAAAGACTGAAGTCGACAATGGAGGTCAAACTCATCCTATTGTCTATGATCAGTTGAGATATCACTACAGGGACAGTACTAGAAAGGGCCTTGCCAGGAGGTGGATTGATGAGGAAGTCGGAATAGTGGGTCATCGATAAATACTTCCCTGCATTTAAGGAAAAGAACAGGGTAGCTCCTCCCAACGCGAATCAGACAAATCTGTCCACACATTGCTCAAGGTGTCAAAAACGCTCATCACAAGCACCCAAGTTGAGGTGTTGGACACCTTTTTTAAATCACATTCGGTCTGAACCCAGCATTAGAGTCTGTTGGTAGTTTATTTTATTAAAATTTTTTTTACACACATGCCCTGTTGGGACATTTCAGGCATTCCATATTAATAAGCTGGTTGTTTACATGTCCCAGAGCAGTTTTTCTCTATAAAACGGTATCTCAAAATTGTATCCTTATTATGTGATTAACTTTATTAAATCCTGATTTGATACAGCATCAAAGTTGGTAAGCCATATTGCTGTAATAACCTGCATTTGTATGACCTTGAACCATTTGGGTTATCTGAGTGCTGGTATGTGGGTATGCGTGTGGGTGTGAATATGAGTAGAAATGGGTGTGTTTGTGTTGAGTGGGAGTACCGTATAGGAATGCAACGGGCACAGGAGACCTCACGAAGCCCCCGACACGTCGTCAGGCACCAGTTCAGCTCAGCAGCTGGGACTGCGATGGGCCAAGGTATGCAGGGCACACTACTTTCCCTCCTGATGAACTAGCCGCTGAGAGATTAAGCGGGAGGGATGCCCACCTGAGCCCAGTGTAGCAACTGCGGGCCATAGCCAGCCTGTCACCCCCCGGGAGCCTTAGGCCACTGAACGGTAGCCCACCACTCTGGGATGTGGCCTGAGATCCTCACATATTCAAACAACACCCGTACCAAGGGTGGCTGGACCTCATCCTATATGCACTTCTCAAAGAATGGTAAATTCCTCTAAACATACTCCAAACCAGTTGAATTAAAGCTGTTGTAGCTGCATCTGATAAGCCAACATCATATTAAAGTGTTTGCAACACACAAATACATGCACAAATAGGCAAGCGACCCAATACTTTTAGCAATAGAGTGTTGATTTTTTGAGATATGAGACACGACTTAAAAGTGTCACAAATCAAAGATCAACCTCACAACATAATCTTGATGCTTGAATGCAAAACGTAGGTAAACTCAGCCTAGTGTAGGACTGCTGCACGGAAATGTTAAAATGTTTTGGAAATGTATTTTTGGTGTCAGGAAGTAGTTTGACAAAATAGCACATTATTAGCATCATCAATGCCTGTCAGAGCTTAGAAGCAGCACCCTACTCCTTTGTTTTTTCCTCTCATGTTCCTGTTTAAAACCACATATTACTCATATAAATATGCACGCCTTGTTTAGCTTGTGGATCTGTGCTAAGATTAAGAAAAATTCTAACAACTATTTGACATTAATCCTCTGCGCTGCAAAAACGTCCCCAGTTACAATAGTTATAAGGAATAAACTTGCTTGGACTAGTTAGTGAGAGCAGAAAGTGTAAACGGAACAGTTAAGAGAGACGATACGACTTTGCTGAGGCGACTGACTGAGCACCGTTATTGCGCAGTTAATGTCTCGTTTCATTGGGAAACGTGCAAAAACCCAACCAGTGACCTGACATATTTGTCATTCTGTCACAAAACAGTCACACATGTGTCACAGCTCTGTAATATCCCACTGAAGCTATTATTCAACAGGGCTGACCCTTAGACATTTTGGTAGATATCTTCTGTAGAGAGGTTGCCGTCCACACTTGCTGCCTGTAAAGACAACAACAGTTTTGTTTTTGACTTGATGCGACAGCAGAAGTTATTGCAATCTTTCTGTTGAGTAATTGTGGCACTAACGTGCTGCAACAAAATTTACCTCAACTTGGGAACCATTTCTGCTTGTGCTTTGCTTCCTTCTGTTTACGTTCGCCCTGCTGTGAAGCTCTTGCAGTACGTCTCTGAACTGTGTTTTCTTCCTTAAGCTATTCTGCTGGAAAATGATTAACATCAACAATTAAACAGATATGCACAGGTTTGGATTTTTGAGTGTGTTTACAGGAAAAATCAAGTGTTTCGATCAAGTTTCAACAGTCCTTTCTGGTCAGGGAATCGCGACGCCTCTTCTTGTTGTTCCTCTTTTTTCCTCTTGTGGGCTTTTACCCCAGTTAGAAAAACGGTTACCACAATAAAAAGAGGATTTAAAAAAAGAGATACTTCAATTACCGTTTCAGTTTTAGATGTCGTTTTGCTGGAGGTCAGGTTACAGCCGTGCTGCAACAGAAAAGTGAAGTTTATTGCAATCTTTCAGTTTTAGTTTTGTGTCTGCATGATCATGGACTCAATGGATATTCACGATTTACCTTCCTTAGAATGATGAGCATCACTAAAGCTAAGCTATAAATGGCCAAAAGGGTAAATGACAACCACAGAAGAATTTTCCACGCCATCAGTTTAGGTCTCTCTGTAACGTGAAAGAAAAAAATTGGTTATCTCAATCATGTTACCAAAGCATCTGTGATATATTTCTATTTTCCTTGGCTACTGCCTCCTTACCTCCCACAATAAGAGTCGTCCCCTCTCCTACAAATGGTAGGCAGCATTCTGGTGTAAGTAAGGGTCCTATTTGGTCAATGCTTGCAGCGCAGAGGTACGTCCCGGTGTCGTTGACATTAAGTGACTTGATGTGTAAAGTGTTTTTACTCAAATTGTGCCTACTAGTAACATAAAGTTGCTGATGAGAGCTTTCTTTAACAATAAACCATTCGAGCTGCCATGGGGGACAGTTTGACCTAACCGTACAGCGTAGAAAAGCTTCTTCTCCTATTTTTTTCCAGATCGTGTTTTTTGGCTGATGCAAGCATGTCTCAAGTTGTTGTGGGTTTCCTGGAATAAAGACCAACAAATAGCCTTTGATTAAACTTCTGTCATTAAAAGCTTTCAGAACAGTTACAGAATTGCTGTCAAACCAAAGAGGTTTTCAAGGATTTCCACTTTGCTCATATGAAACAGTATTAATAAGTACGCTGTTCTTCAAAGAAGCGGTAATTTCTTACCTGTCCCGGCCAGGTGGATGAGCAGGAAAGGCAGCCAAAGCAACCGCTTCATGTCTGTAAGCGTGACAGCTTGTGAGTGATCTTATGATTTCCTAGATGAGGTGATGATAAATGACTGACAACATGGGAAGAAGGTTGTACTTCCTCTACACCAACTTCCTTCTTTTTTTTTCTACCAAGCAAATGAATGCTTACATCTTAAAGTTACGTTATTAAGCATATTACAGCGCATGGCAAATGTATTCACACCCCCTTACTTTTTTTTTTATATGTAGCAATGTTACAACCACTAATTCCAATGGCATTTATTTAAATTTTGTGTGATTTACCAACATAAAGTAGTGCATAAATGTGGAGTGTAAGGAAACGAAAGTCAGCTTTGTAGAATCCACTATTGCTGCAATTACAAGCTAGTCTGTGGCGCATTCTCTACTAGCTTTACACACATTGAGAGGTTTAGTTTTTTTTTACCATTCTTTCTAAATTTCTCAAGCTCAGTTCGATTGGATGGAGAACATCTGAGCAGCAAGGGTTGTGTCGGATTGCCTTGTGGATTAAGGTCTGGACTTTGACTGGGCCATTCTAAAACATGCTTTGACCTGAACCTTTCCACCATAGCTCTGGCTTTATGCTTTAGGTTTGTTCTCAGGCAGGATTACCCTTTATTTATATCCATACTTCCATCAACTCAGCCCTGCCTTCCTCCCTGTCTCCTGTTGAAGGGAGTCATCTTCTCACCTGATTCTTCTTTGGAGTTTCTCTGTGAGGCTAATTTGTTCTGCAGTGATAATTTTTTACCACATATTTTTAGATGTTTAAGATGCTTTGTAATGCAGGTCTTACCATGCAAAATGCATTTTGTGTTAATATCCATTCAACAGCACCTTCCCACATATTCACTGTATAGTTTGTGGCAAACCTTTCATAGGAATTTCCATGCATGGGTCCTTTCTGCCACTCTTCCATACAAAATAAGATTTGTGATATGCACTACGAGTAGTCCTGTCGGCAGATTCTCCCACGCCGTAGATCTCCACTGCTCTTTTGGAGTTAGCATGTGCTTCTTGGGAAACCTCTCTGATTAATACTCTGCTTGTCTGTCTTGTCAGTTTAGGTGAACTTCAATGTTTTAGTTGTGCCACAAGAACAGTCATGTTTGTAAAGAGATTAAATCATATACAGGCGGACTGTTGTGTCTATGTCTCTTTTTAAGACAGTTGGTAGCACTGGTTTTTATTTTAGGGTACCAAAGTAAAGAGTGCTGAACAGAAATAAATGCCAAACCTTTCAGAAATTGTGTTTCACTCCTTCAAATTTATACGCTACTTTGTGTGAAAAATAATATACCAAAAAAATATGTGCTCAATTGGAATTGGTGTGAAATGAGCAAAAATCTGAATTAATAATGCAATTGCTTCATTAGTAAGGTCAGAACTGGCAAACTGAGTTAAGAAGTGTAATAGAGTGTCAGGGACTTAGAGCAGACATAAATAGATTAATTTAATCGTTTAAAATAAACAAAACAGTTTTAAATCTGAAATATAGAAGCAGAACTTAGTTACAAGAAAGCAGGCATTTCAAAAGGAATTTAGTTTTGCTGCTTTTGCTCAGGGCCTACTTTATAAAATGTGTTTTGTTAATTTTTATTTCAATTATATTAAGTACATTTGCCCAATGAAATCTCTCTATATATACTATTTTTATTACCATGCAAAAATCATGATAGATAACGAACTAGATTTTACATAATTTCCCTGTAGACCTACTTGTAGCGTCTGTCTACCCCAGACGTTCCCTCCTTTGGGTCGTTCAATTTCTGTAGGCGGGACCACTCGTGCTGTCAATCACGTTGCCGTCCAATCAGCACCCGGCTTTGTGTTCTCAGCCCGCCCCCTTCCACGTCGACCTGCACCTTCGCCATATTTTCAGCCCTGTGCATCCCGCAGCTCCGTGTCCCCTCTCCAAGTTGCCAGGAGAGCCTTCCTTAGTCTACTTGTGTCGGATTAAACCGTGAAAAGCCCTCCTCGGCTTCCCAGCTGTGTCTGCTTGTATTCGCGCCGCGCAACCATGAACGTCTTCAGGCTGACAGGAGACCTCTCTCATCTGGCTGCTATTATCATCCTGCTGCTAAAAATATGGAAAACCAGGTCTTGTGCAGGTGAGCTTGGGTTTTTCCTATTGCCACCTGCCACAGTGTGCCGTTGCTAGTGACGTGTATGATTTGCGTCTTCCCCTAAATGTGTGCTTTGAGTCGTGGATCAGCAGCCCTTCTGCTAGCTAGCTTCACAATGCTAACGGTGCTGGTCATTCATTGAAGCTAATGGCTAAAAGTAGAGCTAACTGTTCGCAGGTAAAGCCTGCTGTTTGTTGCTCCGTACGTTACTGTCGGCCTGATGGTGTGGTTTCTGTTCGTTTTGAAGACGGACACGGTAGCTTGGGTTGACGTGTGATGGTGTAACTTTAGCATCGATGGTCTTTGCTGAGGTTTCAGCTGCTGGTTGTGTCGCTGGGAGCAGGAGTCCGTTAGATGTGTGCTGCGTTGTTTTAGAGATTTCCTGTTTTTTATTAGGTTGTGTGAACGTTTTAAATCCAAAGTGCAGGAGTCCCACCGGGTGGGTTTGCCAGCTCTACACCCCACACCCCCAGACATCCTGCTTTGAGGTTTGGGGATCGACTTTTTTGGTCTGCTCTCTGACGTGGCGCTCCAGGAGAAGCTAGGGAAGTTAGCAGCATGCCAAAGCTTTCTTTTCTTCCCAGTTTAACCAAACCCTACTTTTTTTTTTTTATTGTAGTACTTTTTGTAAACTTTTTTTTTTTTTTAACTCCACTTTATATCGACACTTAAACGAAAATCCAATCGAAACTCCTACAAATTGGAACAAATGTGGATCCTTTGGGACCTTTTTAGATGATTTATGACTGTTTCTTGATCTAGACACAAATTTAAACCTGTGTTTATTAGTAGCAGTTCCGTTGAAAAAAGTGTTACCATATAATATTCAATGCTTTGAGCTTTTTTATTTAAAAAAAATACAACTTTTACCTATGAGTTTAGAGCATTTGTACTCATACTTGTTCTTAAATGGAAAGAAATGTTGACCATAAAAGTTGGGTTCAACATGTACTGTAATAATCTCAGGAGGGGATTTGGTTTTTCTCACAGTAATTATACAATTATCACTTACAACATGATTTTATAAAGTTTACAACAGCATTTACTTTATAAGAAAAAAGTGGGTACATTATCTAAGAGCGGTAATCTAAAGAAGACGGCGTCAGAGAGTACAGATAGTGCAGTTAACGGCACAGGACAGTCCAGGAGATTGGCAACAATGCATGATTTACAGATTCTTTTATAGACAAAATACATGTTATTCATAGGCGCTTAGATTTTTACTTGTTAAAGAGTATGGAGAGATAAAGTACTGTAATATTACTTGGGAACGTTAAAGTGGAGGAAAGTGGAGGACACAGGATTAAGGCCCTATGAGTGCTTGTTTGAAACCTTTCTTTAATAACTTTGATATATATTTATTGTCTTGCCACTGCAGATAACTTCTATGCAAACCACACAAATACCAGTTATAGAAACGGTGATTCCTGAGGCGTGGCTGTTTGGCATCCTCTGTCTCTTCTGGAAAATAACGTGCTGATGTGCATGTAAACATTAGTCAATGTTTTAATCACGCAAAGGACTTTGTGTTGTCCTTGTACTGAAATGTGCTATACAAATAAATTTGCCTTGCCTCTTCATATCAACCCAAGGCCTTGCATTAAAGACAACATCCGTATTGCTTTCTTTTCACTTATATTCTTCCTCCTAACCCTTCAACAAAATTGTCCTCTAAATGTTTTCAAGCACTCAAGATATGATCTGTGAGCATATAGTTTACTAGTCTGAGCAAGATCCACTTTTCAATAATAATTTAAAAAAAGCTAGAAATATTTTGTTTCTGAAGCTTTTCCCAGGTTTCAAAGTAAATTGTGGATAATAAACTACCGTAAAGTTATATCATTAAAAAAAGCCTCAGTTTTCTACTTTTCCATCCTACATAAATTATCTTTGTATTGTTTATGACACCAGGCTTAACTTTCATACTGCTGACTAATTGGTGTTTATAATTGGAATGTTGTGCTCATGTAATTTTGATTTCTAAAAGAATGAATGAGGAGCATTTTAGTGTGCTGTTTCAAAGGTATAATTAATAGCAGTAAAAATGGCTTTGTAGAAGAGCCCATACCACAATGAAGCTGAAGCTTCCATCTGATAGCAGCAATGATCAAGGTTGGTACATGTGTTTTTGTTTTGTTTTACCTGCTTGCCATGCACAAAGTATGCAGGTAGAAGCAATCGTTGCTGACTGGCAATGAGTTGCTCCCCTTTCTAATGCTATAGATTCAAACCATAGTCTGTTACAATGCTGCGGTTCTAAAAGGCTCATGTAAGTTTATCCATCAAACCTCTGGGTATCTGACAGAGAGATGTGTGAGAAGCATTAGGAAGGGCCTTCATGGTTGCATCTGGAGCTGCATTACAGCATTTACGTGCATTGCCATACAGAAACTACCAGGGCTGCATAAATATTTGGTCATCACAGTGTCAGTGTGAATTGTTCATATTGCATTTGACCGTCTGATATGCGATCTTTGTTAGCCGCTGTACTCCGCGGGTCAGAATTGACCTGACAGAGATGATGCTGCTGCCTGAGAAAGAAAGGATGGTAAAGATGTAGAAGCATCGCAATGACAGATGAGGAACAGAAGTGAAATGTGGATTTATCTAGAAGTCAGTTTAATAATATTGACATAAAAGGACATTACATGTTATGGTTTGTTAGGTACAAGTTTCTTGGAATTGTTACTGCTATGCCTTTTGCCCTCAATATCACACATAAATTCAATCTGTATTAATAATCATCTTTTGAAGTGATTAATACAAAAATCAATTGCAAGCATGTAGCTATAATAGAACATGATGTTACTCTAGAAAGATTAAAACAGACTCATCTTCATACGGTCGCTGATTTCAATATAGCAAGGATTTGGTAGTCATTATGTTTTAAGTTTTTTATTGATATTGTTTATTACTGTTACTTTGTGCTTTGGTTGTTTGTGTTGTTCTAGCTTGACTGTAAAGCTCCCTGGTCCTTCTCGTGGACACAGACCCGTCAACGCTCCAGTTTAAGGCGTTTCAGGAACAAACTGGTTGTTTCCAAATTATATGGAAAATGTCAGATCCACAAGCTGGAACCAAAACATCAATCCGGTCCTCAGGCTGATGAGAACAACTGCAGCACCTTTTATTGGTTTCTTTTTTTTTATTTGTGGTTAAATGAAAGAGTATATGTGATGATTGGAGCCATATTATATTTTAACCTCACTTTCTATAGTTTGGGTTCTGATATGATCAAAAACATGTTTTTTTTTTTTAGGATTGGCCTCTTGAAAAACGCTGTTTTTGGATCATTTAGAGTCATGTCCAGCAGATGTCAGTGTGCCACCATGAAAGGCTCGACTCATGACTTACCCAGACTGTGTTCCAGCGCTGAGCTTAAACTTTGCTTCTGCTGACATTTCTCTGTTCAAAGGGATCTCTGGGAAGAGCCAAATTCTCTTTGCCCTCGTGTTCACCACGCGTTACCTGGATCTGCTCACCTCTTTCATCTCGCTGTACAACACGTCCATGAAGGTAAGGGGGCTGTCGAGCCGTCGTAAGGGTATCCGTGTTTCTCTGTGCGCCGTCACTGACCTGGCTCTCCTGTGCTGCTCACCAGGTGATATACATCGGCTGTTCGTACGCCACCGTCTACCTGATCTACATGAAGTTCAGGGCCACCTACGACGGAAACCATGACAGCTTCAGGGTGGAGTTCCTGGTCGTTCCCGTCGGGGGTCTCGCTGTTCTCATCAACCATGATTTCTCTCCCCTCGAGGTTCGTTTAAGCTGGTGTGGGGAGCACAGAAGGGTTTATTTAAGTTCTAGGTAGCGGTTCATAATGACGACTTTTTGAGTTTGTGGAAAAGAACCTCATGTTCAGGCACGGCAGAGGATCTGTGATGGTGTGGGCTGTTTTTATTTTCCACAGGTAGGGCTTAGAGTGCATAGGACTCTGAAATAAAGGGTTTTTATTTAATGATCAGGTGGATTAACAGTAGAATAGGTCAGTATTTGGTTTGTCAACAGGAAATTGCGTGTTTGATTGGTTTTAACTGAGATCTCCATCTCCAGATCCTTTGGACGTTCTCCATCTACCTGGAGTCTGTGGCGATCCTGCCTCAGCTCTTCATGATCAGCAAGACCGGAGAGGCCGAGACCATCACCACTCACTACCTGTTCTGCTTGGGCCTGTACCGGGCCCTCTACCTCTTCAACTGGATCTGGCGTTACTACTTCGAGGGCTTCTTCGACATGATCGCCATTGTGGCAGGCGTGGTGCAGACTGTCCTCTACTGTGACTTCTTCTACCTTTATGTTACCAAAGGTGGGTCATGTTCTTACGTTTTACCTAATTGTTTAAAAAAATACAGTGGCTGTCCTGTCAAAATAATTGTTTATGAGGGAATTAATAGTAATGCTTACAATATCATTAGTTGATGTAATCTGTTGCCTGTCGTCAGCTAGATGGTCTCTGAAATCTCTCTTCATTGAATAACATTTACGAGGGAGAGGGGTAATCTTCTGTGCTTGTTCCCTGAAAAACCTCCCTGTAAAGTTCAGCCTTAGCTGATCGGAGGATTCGGTAATCAAAAAATTCCTAAAAGGGGCAATTATTTTCCAAAGCTAGCCTCTGTCGAGTCACATTGGCGATTACGGCCCCGTCATTCTGCAATAAATCAGAGGATAAATAGTCCCAGTTCCTCACAGAGGACCTGTTGTGCTAAAACACTTGTATGCCCTGTGAGTTTCTCTTCATGCGTTTGAGTTGTATTTAAAAGAATTTGCCCGTGGACAGTTCAAAACCTTTTCGAGGAAGAGATACCGTTAAAAAAACCAAAAAAAAAAAACTTTCTACTGGGTAGCACAGCTAGGACTTAAAGACTCTGTATGGTCTCAAAAATGTTTATCTTCACTTTTGTTTTCCCATTCGTCTAGAGTGCCAGAGAAAAGTTTCCATGCCCTTATTATGATCATGATAAACATGAAAGTTTAAAATTCTTGCAGATTTTTTGAGGAAAACATCCCTGATGATTGGTTGGGATGTTAAGGAACAACTTAGGAGCTACACAGGCTCAAATCTATAAGTGGAAGCTGCCGCAGCGCTGCCTTCACTGCCCACATTGAGGCCTGCTTTACATCAACATGACTGAGAGGTAGCTGACCAAGAAAGCAGCCCCTGCTTCAAGCTTGACTAACATTTGAAACTTACCTCAGGGACAAGCTGAATGCCTTTTTAAATAAAGGCTTTAGATGAAGATTGAGCTCTTTGGTCACATTGATGAGAAGAATGCTTGGAGGAGCTGAAGGTGAAAAACTGTACAGACAATCAAGCATGGTGGCAGTAGCTTGAGGCTGAGGTTCCTGTTCAGCTCCCAGAATATATTCCTTATGTTACAATCTAAAAGACAAAAAGTCTTAATTTCTGAAAAAACTAAGGCTTTAATTTATATAAAGGTAACTTTCTTTATTCCTGGGCTGTCACTACAAACTTTTTTTCTTTTTTTATTTAGACATATGACCCACAGTTTTGGCCTCTGGAACAGGGGTTTCAAACTTTGGTGTCTCGTAATTTTTAGATGCATCCCCGGTCAAACACACCAGTGGAACGGCTGAACTGCCTTCCGGACATGCAAGCACGTTCTGCAAAGTTCTAATTATCTGATTCAGGGAAGGTAAAGCGGTAACTCCTCTAAAAATGGCAGTACGTCGGCCCTTGAGGACTGCAGACTGAGACCCCTGGTCTAAACCCTTGGGTTTTAGGCTGGACCTCTGGTTGTGGTTTAACTGTCAGCGTATCATTTTCTGAAGATTTACAAATGGAATAAAGAGTTTGCACCTCGCTTTCTGCTTTTACAGAATCTGCATTTAGTCCAGATGTAATAAATATTAGGAGATTTAAATGTAGGGCTGATGGAGGTATCACATAGTGTTATTTCAAGACTTGTTAAATATTCAGATAATGGAACTGGATTAGTGGTATGTTTAGTTCTCAGATGTTCACCATTCTCTGTAAAATTACCATATTTCTCTTTTTTTTTTATGAGAAATATGTAAGAACCGCAGGCTGTGGATCTTGCATATTTCTGTTTAGCCCCCAGGGTAAATATTGCGTTGTACAAAGTAGGAGGGCTAATGACAGGAGGGATACCTGAAAATTCATCAAGTTGATGGTTAAAATCTGGACACAATCAGGTTTTCCAACAGGATGATGATGCTGAACACGCCTCTTGGTTCTGGAAAGGGTAAAGCTTCTGGAATAACCTCGATTGCATTGGAAATTGGCAAACTATGCTTAAAAGCTGCATCCGTGTCATGTAAATAATTTCAATAAGATTCATCCATAAAGGCCCGAAGTGCCTTAAGAGAGTTAACCCACACTGTCAGCCATTTTCAGGCATTGGTTAATCTGACAACCAACCAATTTTTGTGCTTTTAAGTTGAATTTTCTATTATGTGACTTTTTTGGTTCAGCTCTTTGCTTCAGTTTGTGGTTTGAAATCAACTAACAGACTCCTAAATCTAATAGAGGTGGAGTTATGGTTTCTAAGCGCTGTGCGTCTTTGTTTCTCTCCCTGCAGTGTTGAAAGGTAAGAAGCTGAGCCTGCCGGCGTAAAGGGCGACTGGAGGAGACAGCAGCTCCCAGCAGACTCGGTGGGGAGGGGGTAGCAGAGTTGACGTTGTGGAGTCTCATGAGCGACAGTGACGGATGCCTGAAACAGCCAACTATTGGGGGAATAAAAACACTAGTCGTTTTGATGATTGCTCATGGAACTGGTAAATGCCAACAAAACACCGGCGCTGAACAAAGATCATCAACTTTTGGATTTCTGTGTTCAGCATCTTGCCTTAAACTTCTTTTCATTGCTGTTCAAAATAGGATACATTTTTTTCTTCTTCTTTTTTTACATGTGAGGTGTATGCCCTTGTTTTCTTTCTTTTTTTTTTTTGTTTTTATATAACATCACACAAAAGGTAGAGTCCGAGTACCTTGTTTGACTTTAACCTGGTAAGAAAATGCACAAATTGTACAGTCTAATTAAAGAGTGAGATAAAGCATAAGATATCAGAGTGCCTGATGAGGATTATGTCCATTTTTCTCACCATATATTTTTTTTTCATTTATCTGCAAATCTTTGGATTATTTGTGTAGCTGATTATAGGCATATATGCTTTGAGAAAAAAAAACATTCAGAGGCCAACATTAGAAGATAATTATTTTGTACATGTCTTGCTTTATTAAGAAAAAAACCCTAAATGTTTTAACAGGTCTCGTATATAAAAAAAAAAAAAATCACAGCTTTTTAAGGGGAACTCGTAGAGGGATTTTGACTATAAAATGTATAGATTGGATGATCTAAGTGCCGGCAATCATTTTGGCACATCAGTATTTTCAAATGGTGCTTGTTTTGTTTAAGATTCCATTTAAGATGTGTTTACTGGCATTTCCTGCTTACGAAACCCTAAAAAAACAAAGCATAGTCCCGTTTTTGCAGCCGATGGAGCTCAGGCCTGGTTTTAGCTGTCGTTGCACTCCAGTAACAAACTCATGAACACCTTCCAGTGGTTACCCGCCAGTTTTTTTCCCCCATCCTGACATGGGTAAAAAGGTAGGAGGAAGGAAATGTTTGCCATGTTTCTTAGCTTCTCTGGCATGTTGGCTAATTTTTGTATCTGTAGCTGTTTTTTGTGTTTCAAAGGAGCTTTTGAGCACAGTTATTCTGCCCTTTTTTGTCGCTCTCTAATCGAACAGGTGTGATGGTGTTCAATGAGTGCATTTCTGTTTAATCAAAAGGCCTCGTCAACTTTATCTTAATAGGCATTAATATGCGTATTTTTTTTTTCTTCCAAGTTTTGTCAAATTATTTTTCTCTTTTTGCATGATATCACCTCCATTAAAGATTTTATTATAATCAAACTTCAGTGGTTTGGTCTGATTATTGAAATACTCCAAACAGGAAATAAATGTCTTTTTTTGTAAAGCAATATTTTTTTTCATATCACATCCACAGAATTTGAGGTATTTTATTAGCACTTGATGTTAGATCAACAAAAGGTAAGACACAATTTTGAGGAAAAGCCGTCCCCCCCCCCCCCCCCCCCCCCCCCCCCACACACACACAAATAAGTCTACATGCATTTGTATTTGTCGTTCTTTAATACCAACAACTTAAATTTAGTGCAACCAGTTTGTAAATGGGCTCCTTATGTATGATTTAATCTCAGTAGAAATCCAGCTCTTCTATGAAGCTTTTAGAGGTTTAGAACATTAGTTAAAAGACAACCTCGTGAATATAAAGAGATAGGACAGGAATAAATGGTTGTAAAAGTTGGAAACATAATTAGGTTATTAGATGGCATGCCCAATAAAGTTAAATCTGTCACCTGCAAGTGAAAAACTTATTGCACAACTTTGAACCTACCAAAGCAGAGACACTGTTACCTAAGACCAGTTTAGAGTAACCGATTAGCAGTCATGTTTTTGTACTATGGGAGGAAGAATATGCAGAAAGAACTCAGGCCGGGATTCAAACCCAGGACTGTACCACTGCAAGGCAACAGTGCTACCAGCTGCACCACATGCAGCTGGTAGCACTGTTGCCTTGCAGTGGTGCATCCCACTGTTGCATCCCACCTAGATTGAACGTATTTGGCAGAAAACTAGCATTCAACTTCATAGATACACAGCATTTCTACAGAGACAATGGTGGCACATCATTGTGTTGTGAGAGCCTGTGGGGACAGAGGCTGAATGCAGTTGATGGGAGGATAAATGGGCATAAATACAGAACAATCATTGAAGAAAACCCGCAAGACTTCCAGCAGGACAACGGCCCTACCCTCATGGAGGATATATTATATATAAGTGATCATAGCTGTATATATTTTAATGTGACTGTTAATATTGATTCATCTCCCCTCCCCCACACACACTACTGAACCAGGTCATAAGAGATTATAATCCTCCTTTTTCATTCTACCTCTTTAGATTTCAGTGTGAAGAACGTGGACTCACTTTTTTCAGTCTTTATACACTGTCATAACATCTTGGACAAAATAGCAGCTTTAACTCAAAGTTTGCCTTTAAGGTTGAATGACAGTGGAAAAGCACTAAAGTTGAGCTTCATAGACAAAGGACTTGCTTAAGAATGCCAGAACCAATTATTTTGCTAATCTTATCCAATTATAAGGAAAAAACCCTAAAATCCTGTTTGGCACAATCAAGAACATTGTTTCGCCCTCCCTTCCTCCTACAAATCCTTTTACAAATGCAGATTGTAATCTTTTAAAATTTCATAGACAAAGTCGCCAGATTCAGAACCTGTTTCTCTTCCGTGTCGTCTCACTGTCTGGTTTGTCCTCCTCTCACTTCTGAGACATTGTCCCCTTTCAGCCGATTGACGTAAAATTAATAAACTCTTCTTCCCGTTGCTCTGCACCTTTTTTTTTATTTAAAAACTTAAAAAAAAAAAAAAGCCACCTCTGCATTCGCCTCTTCCTAACAGCTACAGATCCATCTCCAAATTGCTTTGTTAATAATTCTGGTTTACTTAGATAGTGCCCCACTGTCAAGGTTCCTCAAGGTTCAGTTCTGGGCCCAATTTTCTTTTTTATTCTTTTTATATTTTTCAGGGGACATCGTAAAACATAGAAATGTGAAACGCCACCTGTATGCAGATGACATAGAACTGTATTGCTCTTTTCAAACATCTGAGATCTATTTGCTAAAAGGAGCTATATAAATACAATTTTACTTACTTAAACATACAGGGACATCCCAATAAATAAGAATATGAGCCTAGGTTGTCAGGTTAAAAGAACGTTTTTGAAATAATCTTTAAGTGTTAAGCTTACATTTCTGCATTAAAATGTTTTTTTCTAGGTCTAATCTAAAATATTTATTTATTCATTAACTGTAAGCTTAAAATTATAACAGAGATAAAGGCTTGAAAATGTCTGTGTGCCTTTAATTTATATTTGGGTTTAATTTAGTGAACTGAACTGCTGATAAAATAATCAACCGTTCAATAATACTCTATATTATGAAGATGCACCTTTAAACCAACAATTGCAGCTGTAATTGCAACAAAAGAGGCTTTTACAAAGCATTTACCCAGGAGCTTAAAACAAATGCACATCAGGCGTTAAAGATTTATATTCATTAAAGAAAAACTTCATAGCTATGCACTACTTTGTGTTGGTCAATAACTTGAGGTCCCAATAAAACGCATTGACGTTTGTGGTTGTGTAACAAAATGTGGAAACTGTTCAGACAGATTTGATACATTTTCAAGGAAATGTACATACAGCAGAATACAAGCCAAAGTCAGATCTTGATCAGGGTTTATCTTTTGCCTCGAACTTGAAACACATGCGTGATTTGTTTGGGTTTAATATGTGTGTGGAAAATTTCAAACTAGGTGCAACAAATTCATGCAAGGGCTCATTCAGAGAAAGAGAAAAACATTAAGGGGAACCAAAGCATTTATAATGACACGGACATTGGCTCCGGCAGGACTGTCCGTATCACTATCCTCTACACTACAGTCGGTGAAATGACGCAAAACCAAAGCTCTCAACACAAAGAGGAGGAATGTTCTTAAATGTCTGGGTCAGTCAGCAGACCTTAACAGAAGAGAGGATGCTTTTCAGAAACTGAGGGAGGAAATCCCAGAGGTCGGTAGCTGGAAAGGCTAGAAAATCACTAATACTTTGGTTATGCATTGATTTCAATGACTTTCATCCAAATGTTTGTGTTTTAACTTTACCATTGAACTCTGGTCTCTACTTCTTTACCATACAGTTGTCTGATATACATACTTAATGTTGAATTTGTATATTTGAAGCAGATTTTCCCTGTTTCAACAAATTAGGTAGGTGTTAAGAGCATTTAGCATTTCCTATACAATATTACACACTACTCCTGGACAAAGAAGACCATAAAAAGGACAAAAACGTTGAAGAATACACAGGATTTAACATCAAACCAGCAATTAACATTTTGAACATCCATCCATCCATCCATTTTCTAACACGTCTATCCCTGTTGGGGTCGCAAGGGGTGCTGCTGCCTATCTCCAGCTGTCAATGGGCGAGAGGCGGGGTACACCCTGGACAGGTCACCAGTCTATCGCAGACGACTCTTCCTGTAGCTCTACGCTTCTCCAGGAGTGAATGCTGCTTGTCGGGACTTTGATGCAATCAACTTTCCTTATATAGGACATTTTTGACCAATCTGTATAATCTGACCCAATCTGTGTGATATGATTGACCTTGACTTTGTAAAGTGCCTTGAGATGACATGTTTCATGATTTGGCGCTATATAAATAAAATTGAATTGAATTGAATCGCAGCATTTTGAACATTCACTCCTCAAATCCACTGACACTGCCTTGCAATGAATGTTGAACCCTTTGAGATTTTTTGCATTAAAACCACAAACCACTGTATTTCACTTGTATTTCAAGAGATACACTAAAACAAAGTAGTGCATAATTGGGAAGGAAAAATGATAAGTTTTTTTCAAAACTCTGAAAATTGTGGAATGAATTCATCATTATTCATGACTTTTCTTTTTGAAGCATATTTTGGGGATTATCTTTACCAGCCCCACCAGTGATCAGCATGTAGGCAAAAACAGTTTACATCTCGGTTTCATAAAATTAATGTTTTCCGCACATTGGCTCGGTCCATTGTGGGTTGTGTGGCAAACTGCAAGCAGGACTTCTTTTTCAACTAATCTCTCCAGTTCCTCAAGCGTTACCATGACCTCTTCTACTAATGCAGCCCTTTTCAGGGCTGTCAGTTTAGGCCAGGTCAAGGCATCTTTACGTGTGTCGTACTCTGTGGTATACGCTCAAACTTGGACTATTGTTTTATAACTCAAATCTATTTAAAGCATCTTTATAACTTTATCCCTGACCTGTCTACTGTGTTTCTTGTCTTCACAATGTTTTTATTCACTGATTTATAAACGAACAGCTAAATTTATAAAGAAACACACACGGCCTTTTTATGCTAATTGGGTGAAAAATGGGCCAAAACTATTCAAGTTTTTAATTTGTAAAAAGGTACCCTTTTGCCTTCCACTTCACAAAAATACACACACAGAAACAAAAAATGACCTCATAATGATTGAAGTTTCTGGTTCAAATGTAAAAAAGTTAAAGGGGCATGAGCGGCAAAGCACTGTAAATGCCTGCCTTTTTTAAAAACCAAACCCATTTATTATTCGATATGCGGAAGACTTAATGGAAGAAAGGAAGCCAAAGACACATTATTTCTGTTCAGAATTTATTTAGCCATTGATATTACAAATGTACAAAACTGTACTTCAAAAACGTGACAGTAAGTGTATTAGCAAACAAACATGCACAAAACCAGTTTAGTTTGAAGTCCATTACAAAAATAATCTGGATGAAGAACACAGAATTTAAAATGAGTGTTAATACAGATTGAAATTATGTAACATTTACAAAATGTGTCATTTTTCAAATCTTCAGTCACATGATTCAACCGCTGACACTTACAGGATAATATATAAATAATAACCTTCAGGTAAAATATAAAAAAAAATGCTCTGCTAGAAAACCTTGGCTTTTATCCATCATGGACACCAAACACGTAATCTGCATGGTTTCAGGACGGCCTCCAAACAAAGTTAAGCAGTTAAAGTTTTGGCAGATAGGTCACCCTTGAAGTAGAAATTATACAGTAAGAAAAATAACCTCTTTAATCAGTTTTGAGTGTTTTGGATTTTCTCCCTGAAGCACTAAAATAACACATTCAAAAGAAAGTGCTAAATCTCAACGAAAGGCAAAAAAAAATAAAAAATGCAGAGATGAAGTGATGGCAAAAGGGGACGGCACATGAATCAGATTACGTCTGTTACCATCTCTTCTCCTCCAGGCCAGAAAACATCACATTAATGCTCTTACTAGTTACACAATACACCCTCAGCTCTCTAAGTTCCAGTGTTTTTGCACCTAGGATCACTTGTATGGAAACGGAAAATTAGCATTCTAGAAAAGATTAAAACTACCATTAAACACGTCTTTGTAGCCTTTTAAAAAAAGACAAAAACACAAGTAGAAAAGAGAACTAGGGAATTAACAACCATTTACTGTGTGTTTATATGTCATTATTTCACAGACTATATAAATATTATACATATACATACTTTTCGTAGCTAAAAATGTACCTAAAATAGATTTGCAGAAAATGGTTTGCTGTAGCTGCATCTCTATCCTGTAACAGGATGAACGTTTGACCTGCGTAACCGAGATCATTTGGTTAAGCGCCAAGTGAGAGACGTGAGGAGTATAACAAAAAAACCTCACACATATTGCACAGTAAACAGATAAAACTTCACCCTCCTCTCATTAAAACATCAAGGACACTTGGTGTTCAGGAAGAAGTGACCTTGGCAGCGTTTTTTGTGCTTAGCAGCTCAGATCCTCAGAGTCTGACCAGAAAAGCGGCTTTAAAACTCCAACCAGAGAGACCAGGAGCGACATTTTACTTCTTTTGCTTCACTTCTGGAGTTTCTTCCTCACTCTCCTTCCTCTGCTTCAAAAGGAGAAAAGGATCAAACAACATTCAAATGTGCGTTATTAGTGAGCGCTACGAAAGGAAACCGTTCAGGGAACGTTTTACATCTCATCACAACATAACCACACACTTAATTGTATATTATCAGCCTTTTTTGTGACCAACATAAATTGGAAAAGTGGAAGGAGAAGAAGACGGTTTCCAAAATCCTTTAATAAATAAATATGTGAAAATGTTTGCATGCATTTGTATTCTGCCACCCCCCCCCCCCCCCCAAGTCGGTGGAACTGCCTTTCACTGCAGTCTCAGCGGCACGCATGAATATGTTTGGATTTAAATGATTTCCTTGTAGATCTGGCTGTATATCTAGGGTGGGGGGGGGGGTGGTGGGGGGCAAAGTGAACCTCAACTGCAGTTTAAATGTTTTTCTAACTGCTCGTTAACGCACATTTCTAATCAGCCAATCACACAGCAGCGACCGAATGCATTTAGGCATGTAGACATGGTCAAGATAATCTGATGCAGTTCAAACCGAGCATCAGAATGGGTAATAAAGGTGATTTAAGGGACTTTGAACGTGGCATGGTTGTTGGTGCCAGACGGTCTGGTCTGAGTATTTCAGAAATTGCTGACAATGTCCATCCCATTATGACCACAGTGCAACCATCTTCTGATGGCTACTTCCAGCAGGATAGCATGGCATAATGCACTAATCATCTCAGACTGGCTCCTTGAACATGACAATGAGTTCACTGTACTCAAATGGCCTCCACAGTCACCAGATCTCAATCCAATAGAGCATCTTTGGGATGTGGTGGAACGAGATCATGGATGCTGACAAATCTGCGTGGTGCCATCATGTCAATATGGACCAAACTCTCTAAGGAATGTTTCCGGTACCTTGTCGAAGCTAAGCCATGAAGGATTAAGGCAGTTCTGATGTGCAAACACGACTACACAGCTTTCTTTCAGCAATGGCTTTCTTCACATTCCCAAAAAATAAATAAAGAAAAGGTTGTGGTCGAAGAGACATAGTAATTCAGGCTGTAGTCCTTACCTTTCCCACATTAGGGTAATAGCGCTTCAGCAGGTTGGGGATGGTGACAAACACACCGGTAACGATGACCGAGACCAGCAGAGAGAAGAGGGCGATGCCGGAGAGAACAGACAGCAGAGTGATTCCTCCGACAAACAGCATGAACACTGAACAAGAGAAATCACAATCAGCATAAAGCAGAGGAAATTAAATTACAATGCAGAAACACAGTTTGACTTTTGTAACGTACCCTCAAAGAAAACAAATCCCACAACTGCCATAACTATAGTAACGAGGGCAAACAAAAGGAAGAGCCCAACGGGCAGCGCCGCCATGGCGCTGAACATCAGCAGGGCGAGGGCCAGGAAGGGCCGGCTGCGGAGGTACTGCCCGATCCTCGTACTCATCACTTGTGCGAGCTGTTGGAGAGGACACAACACACATGGAAGCTCCAATTTGCCAAACAGATACAGAACACATCATGGACGAACGAGGTGGCCCCCGTCCGATGTAGATGGGAAGTTTAGGCTTACCTTGGGATCCTCTTGAAGGCGGTTCAACAAGGCCAGCCATCTTTGACCCAGCTGCTGAGCCAAGCCGCTGTTGTTGCTGCTGCGCTGCATCTCGACACACCTGAGGAAACAGAACCAGCCCATCTAAGATGATTTAGGAGTAGGCTACTGGATAAATTCGCTGCTGAGTCAGGTCAGCTTTTTTGGCTGTCATCATTAAAGCAGATTTTGGTACTTCTGGCAGTGTGAGTAGGAGCCAAGTTCTGCTGGGAAAAGAAAGAAGCATCTTCATATAGCAGAGAGAACCACATGACGTGCTCCAAATGTTCAAAATCATCTTGCTGATTTTGGACTCAATAAAAAAAAGAAAAATAAGAAACACAAGAAATCGACACCAGCAGATGACATGGTTCTCAAAAAAAATGCAGAGCATGAAAACTTCCCACAGTTAAATATGCAATTTATTTTTAGTTTTAAGTTAAATTGTGGACATTATATTTTCCCTGATATCCTAATTTGCAGATATGCACCTGTGCGTTATTGTGACAAATTCAACAATGCAGCTCATTCATTAAACACATGTTTAGTCACATATTTAAAATCAAATTATTGGAAAGGAAGAAAATTAAAAGCTATCTATAGCTGATCTGAATATTCAAGATGTTTTTGTTTGCATTTACTTTAACTGAGCCTTATACATGAGAATGACCTAAGCCCTGCGCTTTGTTTCCAGCATTAAACGATCTCCAGATGAAGGATAATAATGGATTTTTCCAAAACCTCCACAATTTATCCCACATTTAAGGTTCACCTATACATCTGTGGGTCACAATGAGCTACATTAAAATTAGCCAGTTCATTTTAAAAGGTACAGCTTACAACAAAACCACATCTCTCGGCCCTAAAGACAAGAAAAAAAGTGATGCTTTTTAGGTCCAGAAACGGATTCAGATTCAACCACTCCAATTCAATCACATAGACAGATTCTAAGTTTAAGATTTAATTGCAAACACTGAACGATCGCAATGAAATCTTGACTATTTACGTGAGAATGAGCAGGCTGCGGCGCTGGTGAACGTAAACAAACAGACGCAGGGCGGAGAGACGTGTCCCTGTCAGTGTGCACGTCGAAGCAGAGACGCCTCCGATCCAACCAGCAGGTTTATTATAACCACGATCTAAATCACGATTGTTTGATTTTAAAAAAATAATAATACTGCCACGACGGTCTTACGCGATCTGAAATGCTTTGTTGACACGTACACTGTCCGCAACAGAGCCAAACTTCATTTTTCTGCAGTCACGATGAAGTTCTGCTTGATCCACGTACCTGGAAAATGCGCTCCCGGTCACCCTGCGCTGACTCCCGGCATAAAGCACCGAACACCACGACGCTTCCCGCAACACTTTTATAAACCCCACTGAGGAACACACCCTTTAAAATACAAGCACTCCTCTTTCTCCATTTCCTCCCCCCATCTTCCTTCTGCGGATCCTTCACGTCGCGGCTGCTGGAGCTCAGTGCTGCCCCC
The DNA here is from genome assembly GCF_011125445.2 of Fundulus heteroclitus. Taxonomy (NCBI): domain Eukaryota; kingdom Metazoa; phylum Chordata; class Actinopteri; order Cyprinodontiformes; family Fundulidae; genus Fundulus; species Fundulus heteroclitus. Next base: position 21,064,946 of record NC_046376.1, on the reverse strand, counting down.
TACTGTGGACCACAGACACCGCAGCACAGCCGGTTCTTTGACAGGTTTTGTGTTAAATCCGGTGGAGAATATTTAATTTTAGTTTAAACGGCTGCTTTGCCAGATTAAGATTTGTGCTACAAAATAAAATAGATGTCTACAAAATTAAACGTATTTAAAATAAATTAAAACGTGATTTAACAGGTTGGCCCAGTCCTGTGTTCAATGCTATACTGCCACCGTGTGGATTTTAGTTTACTTTCTGAGCAAAATTCTTTTTTTTCTTTTTTTTTTTTTTTTTTGTTGGGAGCAGTCGTAATAGTGGTGCTATTCTTTTTTCATAAAAAATGTAAATAAGAAAACAGTGATAGCAGATTATAGCAGCACGAGTGCCATCAACAGATGACACGCAAGCATCATTATTGTTTTCAAACGTTTTCACACTATTTTACTCTTGTGTGCCTTTGTAGGCATTTTATTTCTTTAGAAACAGGAAGATTCCCGCATGATTCAGAAATTCTGCACAATTTCAAAATGTTGTTAAGCAATATTTTAACGTATTCTCTGTGCCAAAAGCCAGACCGCCCCATATCAAACTCATGATTAATTTGATATAGTAGCCTATCAATAATAATAATAATGATGAAACAATTGCTAAATTGTTTATTTAGCTATACACAGTGCAATGGTTGTATGCCAATTTGCAAAAAAGATTAAATATGAACGGCATATTAATAACAATAGGGACAGCATTTTAGGGAGATAAACAAGCAATGATAAAAATTGAATGAACCGACCTGTTTCTGACAGATGCGCAACATTTAGGAAAGAAGTGTTTTTTTATTCAGTAATTCAGATTTAAAAACAAAAACAACAACTGTTAATTGCTAGACATGTAATGCTCGCCCATTTCACGGCTCTAATTGAACTCCGTCCCGAACAATTAAAACAAACACCGCGCGGGGCATGTGTTTTTTTTTTTTTTCTTTATTGAACTTTCAGCGAAAAGTTGCTTGACGTCCTAACATTTTACGCCTGCGTCCTCGCTCACGCTCTTCAATAAACTTGTTTTGACTTGACTTCCTGCGTGCGCCGCTGTGGAACAGCTCGTCATCATCGTTCCACGGCGCTTCCTATGACAAAACGAAATTCCACTTTCTGTTCAGCGCTTGTTGCAGAGAGGAGCTGAGTTGACAACAGCATTTTGCTGGTGATGTTCAACCTTTAGAAACGGCGGATTCAACGAACATGAAGGAAGAGATCAAAGTCAAACTCAAGCTTGATAAATATGTGGTTCTTCCAGGTAAGCTGGCGAGGTACCACACTGAAGGGTTCCTGGGCGAGGGCTCCTATGGCAAAGTGGTCAAGTGCACCAAGCTGGACACCAACGAGGCTGTGGCGGTGAAGATCGTGCGCAAAGATCGTTTCCGACAGGGCAAGAAAGAGGCAAGGATGCTGAAGAAAATCCAAAAGCTCGACCCCGAGAAGAACAACCTGCTGAAGTTCATCGAAAACTTTAAATATAAAGGCCACTTCGTTTTGGCCTTTGAAATGCTGGATGTGAGCATCTATGACTTCATGAGCCGCAGGAATTTCGCGCCGCTCCACCTGTCTGAAATCAGGGTCGTCGCTCAGCAGCTGCTCGTGGCTTTGAACGCCTTGAAGCGCGCTGGTCTGGTTCACGCCGACATTAAGCCGGACAACATCATGTTAGTCAATCATGAATCGCAGCCGTTCAAGGTGAAGCTGATTGACTTCGGGTTGGCTGTAAAAGTGTCCAAATTATGGTTTGCCGGCACCATTCAGGCCATCGGCTACAGAGCCCCTGAAGTCATCCTGGGCCTGCCAATGGATGAAAGTGTGGACATGTGGGCTCTGGGCTGCTGTTTGGCCTACATGTACCTTGGCTACAACCTCTACCCGACACACTGTGAATATGAGGTCATTAGGGCCATCGTCCAGATTCACGGTCAGCCCCGAGACGATGTGCTGAAAAAAGCCAAGGATGTGAAACACTTCTTCACCAAACTCGCCGGCTCCTCTGACCGTATGTTCAGGCTGAACACTCCAGCTGAATACACAAATGCAACAGGGTCCGCCACGCAGCATAAAAGCACCGTTTACAAGGGTCTGCGCAGCCTGGACGACCTGCTCATAACCCGGCCAAGGCCTAAGGATCCAGCAGAGCCTGAAAACTCCCTAGGATTTATTAGCCTGCTAAAACGGATGCTTTTGGTGGATTCAAATGTCAGGATCACCCCCACAGAGGCTCTCGCTCATTGTTTCATCACTATGAAACATCTCTCAGATGAGAGATACAGCCCGAACGTACCATCAGCTTGGAAAATGGCGACAGGCTGTCAACTTCGAGCGTTTGCAGCGGAGCGTTGTGACACTCCGAGCGAAGCTGTTAGAAGAAAAATGCTCCATGCAAAACAGGACGGAGAAACCAGAGGAGGAGCCAACAGAGTTGCAGGTGAGACCTAAAGGTTATCCACCAGGACTACCTCTGTTCTTAAAACTGGGGTGTAAAACTCAGCACCAAACATTAAACCCACCTCATTCAAAGAAAACAAACCCTCTTTTTCAGATAAAGAGTGGATAAGGAGGACCTTATTCAAAATGAGTCTCTGCGCAGCGTGCCAAGATGGTTCGGACCAATCTGACGCTGCAGCCGGGGAGGGTAAAGATGAACCCTCAGTTGAAGCTCACAATAACACCTTAGCTCCTAAAACCTTTGCCTGAAACACTGAAGCCACCTAATGAAAGATGACTAAACCCTCTTTTTCAGATAAGGAGCAGATAGGGAGGACCTTCATCAAAGCCAGGCCCCCATTTGCTGCTCACCAAGAATCAGTGGAAACAGCTGACAAACCTGCAGGCAAGAGTAAATATACACCTCTTGGTAAGACACCAACACCTTAGCACCTGAATCCTTAAAAAAACAAACAAAAAAAAACTTAGCCTTAAACACTAAAACAACTTCCTGTATTGCATCTGATCCAACCCTAGGAAACAGAGGAGGGAATAGGTGCCAGCGGAAGGGTTCGGAGTCAGACGCCACAGGAAAAGCTCCGAAACACGAAGGGTGTAAAGGATGGAGCATCATCAAAGTGAAGCCATATTCTGCTGCTGACGAAGAAAGAAAAGACGGAGCATACGAGCGAGATGTTTTGTCAGGAAACGCCAGGGTCAGCGCCACGGCTGCTGGGACCGCCAAGAAGGCCTCTGCTGCAGAGAGAGAAGCCATGTTCTGCAAAGAAGGGACACCTGCGTATCTTGTGGAAGTAAAAACCTGCAAGAAAACAGTAAAGAGAGCCTGGGATTTCCTCTCCAGGCTGATTGCGTCCATCTCATGCAGTCAAGGATGCAAATAAAGGCACAGCCACCACGCCACAAGACCTTGGAGCTGCCAAAAAGACTCCAGAAGTCAAGAAATGTGCATATCTGCACATTACAAAAACTCTTTTATTTGCATTAAAAATTTAAACAAATATTTTGTCTATGTATGTGTTGCCTTCATCATTGCTCGTTCAGAAATGAAGGTTGAAAATCTCCTGTGACCTTTCATACAGTAAATCAATATAATATACATTATATAATATACAATGTAATTGATTGTAATATATATATTTATTTATTTTAAATTATGTGTTTAAGATACAATACAACAAATACAATTCAACAAAATAAAACTAAATAAATATGTAGAGGATGTTATTTCCTGATAGATAGATAGATAGATAGATAGATAGATAGATAGATAGATAGATAGATAGATAGATAGATAGATAGATAGATAGATAGATAGATAGATAGATAGATACATACATACATACATACATACATACATACATACATACATACATACATACATACATACATTTAATTAAAATAACATTTGATTAGATCAAAATAAATAAATATGTAGAGGATAGTTTTATTGTGAAAAACAACCCCTGAAGCATTTTGAATTTTATGCATTTTCCATATGCATGTATTCTTCTCAATAAAATGGCTGTCACTAATTATGATGGACTTCATGACTAGTGATCCCCATGCCTGCCTGATTGTGCCACATGACATCAGTTTATGTTTATGAGCACCATGACAAATTATAAAATTATTAGTTTGTTTATGGCAGAAGGACGATACTCTTGTTTTCTTTCTAGTAATTAGGGAAATAAATCAATTATAAATGACAGTGGCTTCGTCGAAACAGAAGCGCAGAAAATGCGCAAAATGCAACATGCTTCAGGTTTACATGTGACGCAATGTGTAGTTTCATGAGGAAAATCAAGGCTGCTGTGCTGAAATTGAGAAGCAGGGCACCTACTGTATTTCCCTTTGCAGCCATCAGGCTTAAACGACTGTTAAAAAATAGGAATATACAGTGTTAAGGTTTCTGTAGTGCTGCCTGGTGATAGTAACAGGGATATTTCACTGCAAAGGAGCTGTATGATCAGAATATCAAGGGACTTAGCTGCATCACGACACCTCATCACTACTTCAATCAAAGATAAGAATTACTGACAAATTAAGTCCAGCCCTTCGAGTTCACGGCATTACATTTGTGTTGGCACATACCTGCAAGGTCTGAGCGAGTGAGGGAGCAGCAGGATTGGTTTTGAATCACACCAATAAACACCCCGAGGGACCAGCGATGACAACTTATTTGGACCCTTTGCAGCCGCTGGCCATACTAATTAATCACAGTGTTTTGTATTGAGTAGAGGAGGGGAGCTTTTGGAGGGAGAGAGAAATAGGAGCGAGCTGGCATCCATCCCTCCAGACTGCTAAGCACGATGAACTCAGTGAACCGAGACTGCAGGAGTTACAGAGGAGAGGACTGTGCAAATGTGCGTGCAGTTACCAATTATTACTCTCTATATTTCTACTGATGTCGCCTCGGCTTCCACCTTGTGACTTTTATGGCTTTTTCTTTTTACGTGATACAACTTTCAGGGAATCTTTTACTATCTCTGCTATTGGCACTACTATGGAGAGAGATGGATCACTTGTTAACAAACAAAGAACCTTTGTTGACTCTTTAAAACTTTGGTTCATACTCTGTTTTTTGCTAAATCTAAACAATAGAAATTCAAACTACATTAACTAAAAGTGGGAAAACTTTAGTTATACTTACAGTCTTTCAGAAGATCTCACAACTATAACCTTTGATAAGGAAAACATAGTAAACATACATGTTTTATGTAAAAACAAACAAAAAAATGGTTTCAGACATATATAGTTTAGCCTTTATTTGCATTATTTGAAGATTTTCACATGGATTAGAAAATCATATTAATCAACTATAGGTTCATCTTATAGATATATATATATATATATCTATATCTATCTATCTATATATATATATATATATATATATATATATATATATATATATATATATATATATATATATATATACATATATATATATATTTATTAAATTTCCCATTTTCTCTGCAGGTTGAATTGCAAGTTCTAGGCTTTGGACATTAAGGCATTAAAAAGATTGTCTGATACAATAAATAAATACAGATATCACATTAAAACCCATTGAGCCCTATGTCCATTTTGCAGTCTTCTGTAACTTCTTTAAAAACAATTAGTATATTTCAGTATATTTGGAGTCATTATCAAGAAAAATCCTTCAGAGTTTTTTTGAGATGCGTACGTATTGGTCAACAGAACATATTACCGGGGAAAAGTGAATAGTCCATGGAGCACAACAAAAGAATCTGATTCAACAATAACAAAAAAAAATCAATTTCTGCGTGAGAATAGCTTTGAGTTCGATTTTTAAAACTTAGAAAACAAATTAAAGGTGTAATTGATTGAATTTAAACACGACACAATACCTTGGAAACATACATGCATACCCCTTTAACTATCTTACATTTTGTCATGTTAAATACAAACTTCAGTGTTCTTTAATTTATTTAAATCTTGTAAAAATACAAAAACACAAAGTGTGGTATGCTTAGTAGAACCTCATTTTGTAGCATTTACAACTAGAAGTCTTTTGGGGTATGTCTATAACATTTTTACCCACTATACCACAGATTAAAAAGAGGGTATCTGATCACAACACAGATTCTGAATTAAGTTTAGGTCCGGACTTTGACTAGGCCATTCTAGCACATGAATATGCTTTGATCCAAACCGCGGTGGTCCTGACTGTGCAAAAACGGATCTAAAAATAAGTAAAATTTTCTTAAAGTTAGTCTATTTGTCCTCGATTATCTGCCAATGGAATGAGCATCTTTACCCCTAAAATAAGATAATTAGACATCCTGCACTTGAAATGGGATGATGGAGATGAATTGTTCCTATTTTAAGAGGAAAAATCTTATTCCATTGGCAAATAGTCTTATTTACCTGCTCAAATCAAGGACAAATACACTTATTTTAAGAAAATTAAACTTTTTTTTAATTCTGTTTTTGCAGTATGTTCCAAGCGGGTCATTGTCCATTTTGAAGGTAAACCTCAACCCCAATCTAAGGTCTAGGACCATTTAAAATCAATGTAGTTGTGGACCATTACATGAAATCCCTGTCATGTTTGCTGTAACATGACAAAATGTACATGTACTTTTCCAAGGGCCTCACATTGGATCTATGAGAATAACAGGGTTTTTTTTTTTGCCAGGTGTTACACTTGTGACAAGCAACAAACAAACTGTTGTGGTTGTTGTCGGGACAAATGAAAGCTGAAAACATTCAATGAGTCCTCGCACAGAAATGCATTCAACTGTCTGGGAGCAAATTGAGTGTGTGATATGTCTGCTAGGTTGCGCTGCCCTGCTCAACAGATTGCAGCCAAAACATGATGGATGGGCTGTCAGCGAATTCCAATTTGCATCCCGTGATTGTAAAACCTAATTACTGCCTGGAGAGGAGGCGACGAAGAGCTGGAAATCTCCCCCGCTATACCCAGTCGTAACCAGTTCACGGGCAACGTAATGTGTTGCTTCAAAACATGCACCCTGTGTGACGTCACTGACATATGTCCCTCGCTGACACTCTGCAGTCAAAGCTTTCTGCGCTTAATGAGAGAAATTAGAGCAACCTGGTGCCTTTTCTTCTCCTCTTTGCATGTCACACTTGATACCCACTCCTCTCCATCTCTCTGTCTGTCCATACCCACCTACCTTTGCCTCTTTGCAACTGCTCACTTTGCTCAGCTCCCTTTGAAGTAGCACAGGGGAGCTCAGCACAACAGCTGGCCCCACAAGAAAAAAACACGGTGACTTTCAGAGTCAGCCCTGTGTCAAATAGGATAACCTTGTCAGAGGTTTGGGATTTTGTCATATGATAGATGGCTGTTTTTGGTACCCGTTTTCTCACTGGGGCGAAGTAAAAGCCTCAAAATAAAGCTCCCTGGTGGGTGACAAGAGGCACTGTTTAGGATGAGGTCGAAGACACAGTAACACCAACATCAGTGAATAAACTATTTTGGAAAAGCATTCATTTCACTTGTACTTTTTAGTTATTTCTGCTGTTAAAAGCACATGTTGCTGTGATTTATATTCTGATTTTGTGTATTGGACCAACCCAGGGTGGTGCAGAATTGTGAAGCTGAAATAAAACAACTGAAGTTTTTTCACAATTTTCAATGCTGGTGAAGATTCTCAGTCATCCAGGTCATGGTCATTCCAAAAAAAGTAAAAAAAAAACCAAAGCAACTGGACTTGTTTTCCGTAGTTGAAGACGTTTCGCTTCCTCTCCAGGAAGCTTTCTCAATTCAAAAAGTCTGGAGTAATGATGAGTAACAAGCTTTATACTACTGCCTAACAAAGGCCTTGTAATGGCTTAGACATGCAAATTCAACCGAGACAGGTCCACCCCTTAGTAATGGGCGGTCGTTAAAGCCATTAAGCCAGCAGATTGAACAGAAACTGGTCCACTTCTCTGTAACGCGGAGTTGTTAGGGTTGTTATTGGCTTGGCTTAAAGGAGCAATGTTTTGATCACTTGTATGAGGATGAGAATTGAGGTGATGATTGGCTGGAATTAACCCTATAGCTGTTTTGTACGTTTTTGAGAGTTGGAACCTAATGCCTCCTCCTTTGTCCAAAATGTGAGGATCAAAATGTTCACATTTTGGACAAAGAAGGCAGATGGTTTGAAAGGGGTGCGAAGGAAGCCATCTATATTAAGAGGGAAAGACCAACCTTAAACAGAGTAGAAAGACCAACAAAGTTCCAACTCTCAAAAACCTATAATACAGCTATAGGGTTAATTCCGGCTAATCATCACCTCAATTCTCATCCTCATACGAGTGATCAAAACATTGTTCCTTTAAGCCAAGCCAATAACAATTTTCAATGAATCAAAATTTGCAAAGTGTGGCATGAAAATGTACTCCACTCATTTTACTCTGTTACCCCACCCAAAGTAAAATCTAGTGAGTGCGAGTGCCCTGGAAAGTTGCTACATTATTAAATAGAGACCATGCACGATTAATTTAATCTCAGTATAAACGCAACTGTTTTGTGAAGACATCAGAGGTGTGTCAGAAAACAATAGTGAACAGGCAGAATCTTGAAGACCAGTGAAGATGGTTAAAGCAGGGCGAGGTTCTAATAGCCCAAGCTTTGAACATCTCACAGACGACTGTTCAATCTATTTCCTGGTAATGGAAATAATTTGTCATAGCTGCAATTATAACAAACTCACAGGCCTGGCAAGGAAAGCATTTATCAAACAAGCAGACAAGAGGCACATGGTAAGTCTGGAGGACATGCACAGATCCTTGGGTCAGGTTGGTCAGAAATTGTTGACAGGAAAATTATTAGTTGTGCGCGCCATAAATCCATCCTTTGCTATTTTTTTTTTTTTTTGGAGGAGTGGCACGATGAAAGCTACAAGAAGTCTGTTTGCTACAAGTCATGTAGGGAAAACCACACACAAGTGAAAAAAAGATGCTCTAGTTGGATAACAATAACGTAAAAATCTTCTGGGTTTTATGCTAAATAAAATATGTGATAGAGTAACTAGCACTGCATACAACCCAGAACTAAGAGAAACGTGGCAGTGCGGGAATCGTGTTGTAGGGATTCTGTTCTCTGTTACAATGAATTTTAAAATGAATAGTGCTAAAAACTGGACAATCCTAGAAGAAAACATGCTTCAGGCTGCAAAGGTCTTGAGATTGGAGTGGGGATTAATGTTCCTGCAGGACAATAGCCCAAAATATACTGCTGGAGCTAGACTGAAATGGTTTTGATCATAGCATTTTAATGCACTAGAATGGCCTAGTCAAAGTCAAAAATCCAATCTGTACTAAAGCAAAATTAATATTTATAGAAACCCTGCTTTCAGTCTGTAGAAGGAGCCAACATTTATATTACAGACATACACTTGATCGATGTAATTGCAGTCAAATTGAGTCCATAAAGTCTAGACTCAGGGGGTATAAATTCAAATGCATGCAACAATTTTTAGATGCTTGATTTTTAAAACTAATTTCTAGATCCCACTTAATTTTTCTCATAACTGTCATGATCCTTGAGTGTTTGAGTATGGATTTTGGTTGTTTTAGGATCATACCATCTTTAGTATTTATCCTTTATGTGTATTTAATAGATTATTTTTCTTTATCTCTGTCTGCCCCAGCTAATTATTTCCCCTCAGCCTAAGCCACCAGTTGATTAGTAGATCCCGTTCACTTGTGTCTTCTCGTTTAACCAATGGCCTGCACCTGTTCTCTGCTCTTTTTAAACCCTCTGTTTGTTTTCATACTGGGTTCTTTTGTTGGCTACCTGTCTCCATGCCGTGTTCACCATCACATAAATGTATTATCCTTATCAGTAAAACCTTGAAATTCACGCTGCTCCCAAGTGTTTGTCTGCACTTTGGTCCTGAATTTGAGATCATGACAATAACTGTGTCCTTTGTGTTGATCTGTTATAATAATAAAAGCCCAATAGAGCACGCTGGAGTCTATGGTTATGATGTGGGGAAAAAAAATTCAAGGGGTGTAAATAGTTTTGCTGTACGCCTCTTCATCAGAAGAGGAACTTAATAGTGCAGCTTTAAACAATGAATACACAGTTTCATAAAGGGGTGAGAAGAGGAACTGACGAAGGATAATAAAATCTACCCCAAAAGCTCAGCAACACTCTAAATCCGTCTTTGTGTTATCAGGGCCATTTTCATGTATAATGCATTAGCAATTTCCATCTTCAGGAGCTCTTAAACTGTGCTATGCCACCTTTTCCGAAGCGTGTTCATCTGATACAGTCAGAGAAACACTTGTTAGGCACCGTGTTGAGCCAGCAGGTAATTCTTACTGTGAGAAAATCACCCGGCAACAATGACAGCAAGATGATCGGAAAATGGGATTTTACTCCCTGTGGAAATTATACACTGACATCCAAGTGGCATCAATCTCTTTATGAACTCCTTTCCAATTAGACGTCCTCCTGCATGTATGTTTTAGGTCGCCTGTTTGCTTCCACTGGCAATCTGCGAGTCTCTTTCGCTCTACCATCTTGTTCATCAAGCTCTGTAATTAAATTTGCAATATTTAATCAGTGTTTTTCACAACATTAAATTATAACGAGTCAACACTGCCGACGCAGCTCGTTCAAAAGCCCTTTCATCATTTGCAAATTCGATGAGATCTGGTTGAACAGCAAAGCATGAGGGAAATGTTAAAAACGGCAGGTCATCAGGTTTACTTGGTGGAAATGGCGAGAAGAAAAAGTCTGAAGCTGATCAGCAAAACGTTGCCTTGTGTCGTTTCCACGCTTCATCACATTTGAGCGTCTGGGATTTTGATGAATCGCTGTCGTGGACGTGTGTTCCCACATTCTGATTTACTGCTTGAATTGTGATGAAGGAGGCAGCTATGGATTGAAAGCTGCTGCAGGATATGAAGCCAAACTTTCAGGAACTAAAGGTGAAAGAGGAGGTGCAGGGTTTAATGCGGCCGTTATATGCAGGGCCTTTTGTCTTTTACTTCAGGGAGAGCAATGTCAGAGGACAGTAAAGAGAGAGGGATGAATGGGGTGTCAACGTCTGGTACTTCCCGTCACTTCATAATGTTCCCTCGGGATGGCGTGGATGCTCCTGTGGCCATGAATCACACAGCTTTACTGTTGGATCGCCGGAGTCGCTCAATAAACCTTGACTGGATTGTGTTGAACCAGTAAGCAATAGGATTACAGCAGACCTGTGTCTTTGGTGTGGATTAAAAAGGGATTATTTATTTATCACACAAAGCTATCCATTTACATACACTTTGTAGGCAAGGCAATTTTTTTTATATAGCACTTTTCAGAAACAAGACGATTCAAAGTGCTTATAAAGAGACCATTTTTCAGTACCCGATATTAAAATTGGAATAAACTTTTCTTGTTTTAGACCAGACAGGATTACCAAATTTATAATCAATTTCAGAAGTTGTGTCGGGCTGTAGGCCACCTTGCTCACACATGCACACCCCTTTTAGCTCTGCAACAGATTTTCTGTAGGACTAAGTTTAAGGCTTCATGATGCCAACTAAAAAAACATTGATTTTATTGTGATTAAGTCAAATTGTTACCAATTTGGTGGTATGCTTTGGGCTATTATTCATTTTGGCAACACATTGGGCCCAAGCTTTGGGTCTTCAATTTTACCACATACTGTTCTTTCCTCTTGAGGCCATCTATCTTTGAAGTGCACTAATTCCTCCTGAAGCAAAACATCTCCACATGATGTTGTCACCTTTGTACTTCCCTGTTGGTATCAACACTTCCCCTCTTTTCCACCAAATATAATGATGGCCGCTAATGTCAAACACTTGTAAAGTTAAGGCTTTCCTCATGAAAATGTTAACTTTCATGATTTTTTTATATTGATTTGGGACTGGTGCCGTCTTTATTGATGAGAGGCCTTTCAGGGAGAATCTGGATAGCATCTTAAGGCAGCCTTTTGCTTTTGTTCTGGAGATAATACTCACATTTCACACCAAAAATAAACATTTCTCTGGGACAAAGGAGCAAGTCCAGGATTCTCCTCCTAATCTTTTGGCAGATTTTTAATGATATCAAGCAAAGAAGCAGCGTGTTTGGGGGGGTGGGGGGTGGATCCATGTATGTATGTCACATCTTGTGAATTAGGAAGCAAAATCAGAAGTTTGTCAAAGCAAACATTGCCATTTGGGCTTTCCCAATGTGTTGAAAGCACAGTACTTTTAGTGTATGTAAATTTTTTTATTTCAATAAAGTTATAAAGATCTAAAAACCAATTATCCCTCTCATTATTCTGGCCTTCATTAAACTGAAATATTTTAGATCATCCTCACTGGATGATCCAAAAGACAAAATATAATCTGGTTTTATGTCTGACACTGCAAAATAGAAAAAAAAAAACATATTTTTAGGTAATGTATCTATGTGTGTGGTTTCAACTCTACCTTATATGACAAAAAACCTACAGAGCTCCGTTGCTTTTCAGTGTTTAAATTAATCCTGTAAGATGCAAACAGGCTGTTCATGTGATAAAACCTCGCACCGACGCAAATGCTCATCACTGTGTGTCATCCTCACAGGTGATCCTTTGTTTCTGCTTGGACTTGCAGTGTGTTTGATGCTCTAACCAGCCTGAATGAAGCGCCACTCCAACATCAAGGTGATGTGCTTTGGCTAGATGAAAGGAGAAGGGGACTGTGTTGCTGTTAATACACTAAACAGGCAAGTTTTCACAGTCAAAAGCAGGGCATCTGGAGTAGGGATCTGGGTGCCGCGAAAAGGGGGATTAGCATGGATTCATGACTCTGCTGTGGTAAAAACAGAGTAATATGAAACTTGAGTGTAAATGAGAGAAGTTCACTGGGTTTGTTTGCAGACACAAAACACAATTTACATGAATATGCTCCTAAATCTGGTAGACAGAAGAAACAACACAACCCCATCCTAAGTACGTTTTATGTCTTAGCAGTTTGACTATAGTCTACGGTAGCCTGATGGGACCCTCCACAAGATTGCCAACTAGACATATTGGTGCGGTTTGTGTTACCATGATGATCATGGAGGTTATGTTGTCTAGAGCTTTGACCACTTATGGCGTCTCCAATTTCAAATTGGCCTCAGGGGAGGAGTGAGAGTAAATGCAATTCAAGAAACGGCAGACGATCAAATGGATAGGTGAACATCTCTCTGAATAGGTAGACTGGGTAATGTCCTAAAAGCCAGGCCAGTGGGAAACCCCCTCTATATGGACACGCTACCTGCATCCCTGATCTTGTTGGTGTTGTTGATGGACAGGATCTGATGTAGTAATTGTGGAGATGAGAGTTTCTGGGTCAGAAACGCCTTATTGTTGCTTCTCTGCCGATGATATGGTTTGGTTGCCATCTTCAGGGCATGCCTTCCAGCTTTCATCGAAGTGGTTCGCAGCCATTTATGACATTGTTTTGCATAAAGTTATACTTCTCACTTCTAGAGTCCTTAATAATCAAGCTCCATCATATACTGGGGTAGGTAGTGTAGCACAAAAATAAGAGTAGCACTACCTCAATATATTTTTCCTGAAATAGAAGAACAATCATCACAAAGATTACTCAAATAAACAATAAAGATATTTGGTAAAAACAACTAGTCTAGTACTGTGCACTTATGACCTTTGATTCAATTTGTCACAATTATGTAATCAGGCCAACAAAAATACAATTTTATGTGTAAATTCTGGTATTTTAAAGAATTTAAAAAATAAGGAAAAACAAATTTATCCAGAAGAAACACAACATACAGCTTGTGAAACCAATACTTAGCCAGTAATTCCACATCCTCCGTTCCTGTAGGTGTCGGTTCTGTTCCAGACTGCCTCCGTGAGAATCTGGGGGTTACTGTGGGTATAGAACAATAATGAAAGTACTTCCAGTGACAATACATATTGTTTACTGTATATTTACTTGGCCACCTCCAAATGGTACAGCAGGCTCAGCTGATAGAAAATAAAATTGAAACAATGAAGCTTGTGTACAAACAAGAAGAACTTAAACTATGGGTGTGTGTGTCTGTCTGTTACATTTTTGTTTAAAACATGTCTGTTTTACATTCAGTGAAATAACTTGAGGTGTGTAGAGTACCCACAAATTATACTCTAGTAAGAGTAGCAATATTTAGACTACAAATAAAAAGTGTTGCGTGTTAAAACTACTATTTTGTTTTCCAAAAGATAACTCAAGTTAATATGACTAATAAATTTAACTAGTTAATACCTACCTCTAATCATACATCAGTGATTAGCGATTGCTATGTTCCCAAGAGCACTTCGCTCAGACCGCAGGTCTACTGGTGGTTCCTAGAGTCTCTTAAAGTAGAATGGGAGGCAGATCCTTTAGTTGTCAGGCTCCTTTCCTATGGCACCAACTCCCAGTTTTAGTTTGTGAGGCAGACACCCTGTCTACCTTTAAGACTGTGCTTAAACTTTCCTTTTAGATAAGTTTACCATTAGACTAGCTAAGTTTATCCTGGCTAAGGTTGCTGGAGAGTAACCTAGCAAGCCAGATTGATAATGAGTCGCACTCTCCATTCTGCACTTTATCAATCTGGGACTGCTCCAATCGGAGCTGTTAGGGTTAAGGAGGGACCTTTAGCAGAACTCTCCAAGCTGATTGGGTGAAGGGACACATAGTGTCCACCTACCAAAGGTTGGTTTTAGCCAATCATGGTATATTGAAAAGCAGCAGGCGGTATGAGAAACCATAAGTTACGCTGGTCAAGGCACTTCTTGCTGTTTTTCCAGCATTTCAATGGGCGAGAGGCGGGGTACACCCTGGACAGGTCGCCAGTCTGTTGCAGCTGTTTTTCTTTCAAAGATGAAATTTTGGATTCTGACAAAACAGATGTGATAGCAGCAGCCACACGTGCATCCTCGTGTGCTGCCATGTTTATTTTGGTTCGGCTGTGGGCTCAGCAGCTCTTGCTTTCGTCAGAGCTGTATGTCCCGCTTTAAACATAATACTGCAGCTGTTTTTGGTTCGGTCACAAACGGTTGTAGTGGGAGCAGTACAAGATGGATTCTCGTGTGTTTGTGAACACACAAATACAGCGATAATTCAGCTAGCAGGCAAAGTTAGCTCGAGGGCATAATGACCTCTTTTCCTAACGCTGCTATACATTCTCCTACTACTTTCCAATTGTGCATTATTTGCTTTATACGTTCTCTCTGTCCTTCGTTTTCGTAGATGTTACTGCGTTTCTGACAAACGTATACGTGTATACGTATGTATATGCACATATATACGCGTAGGTACATATGTATGTAGGCGCATAGATATATGTATATATTTAAGTATATAGATATGTTTATATATATATATATATAGAGAGAGAGACCACTAAGAATGTAAATAAGACATCATATGCCCATTCCTATTTCCTTTTTTGTATTTTTTTTTTTTTTGGTATTCTTTTTGATTCATTGTATATATGAATATTCACTGTATATAACTGAATGCACCTTTCCCTACTCTGCACCTTCTTGTATGAGCCGATGTGACGAGTGAATTTCTCCATTGTGAGATCAATAAAGACTATCTTATCTTATCTTATCTTATCTTATCTTGACTTAAACCTTCCTGGAGGGGGCCATCGGCTGGTCTAGCTGCCAATTTCAGTTCTCTGTTCATAGATGACACACGTGTCCCTGATTACATGTTTAGCTTTAGGGTGCAACTAAAAGAGCTACTACCACATTTAACTCTTTGGCATGTTCTTTAACACAGAAAGTACTCCAGTGTGTGGAAAGTCTTCTCGGGAAACCCTGAGTCCTGTCATTCATGTGGATGTTACTTTGGCTGGCCTCTTTTCCGCAGGATAATGCACTTTACCACGTAGCACAATTTCCCCATATTTCAATCCAAATAAACATATGAGGGATGTGCTGGAAAAATTGGCTGATTCATGGAGACCCCATTTCATAACTTACAGAACTTAAAGGAGCTAGTGCAGACATCTAGGTTGTTTTGCAGATACAGCAGAACACCTTCAGGGGTCTAGTAAAATCCATGCCTAGAGGCTGCAGCTATAGAAAAAAACAACACTTTATTTGGCAAATGGTCATGATATTAATCCTGATTTGCATTTATGTTAATTTTTTTCTTTATCTAAATTTCTTGCGCTAATTAAAACACTTGGGTTGATGTTATTTGGAATGGTCTTGGGAACATCTCACGGGTTTTCAAAAAACTTTATTTTGAATATTGGTAGCAAACCTCTTGCCACCTTTAGAAACGGTTCTTATTAAATTGATCTCAAATGTGACACAAAACAGCAAATGGACCACCAGAACACACATGAGACATGACTCTTATAGTGTGAAGAACACAAAATACTAAACATAAAATGTGCGAAACATGAATCCGAACATCTTTTTTAAAATGGCGTTAACAAAATGAATCAGGTAATATATTTTCTAAAAAAAAAATACTATTACAAAACACTACATTTTACTACTAACCATGCAGAATGTGACGTTTTCTTTTGCGTTCACTTTTCATCATGAGACTGTACAAAAATAGATATCAAGAGGTAAAATAATATTTTCTTTAAAACATATCTGATTAGTCTGAGTTTTCAAATTTTGTACATACAAATGTTTTTTTAAAAATACTCACCTGTATACTGTGACTTTCTCTTGCATTGTTTACATTTCAATTGTTTTACCACTGCTGCACCTTATACTGTATTTTAAATCTACTGCAAATTACAAGCTGTATTCTTGCACAAATGCCCTTGCACAATCAATTCTGCACATACAAATGGTTTTAAAAATACTCACCTGTAGACTGTGACTTCTCCTGCATTGTCTACATTTAAATTGTTTACTTTTAAATCACTGCTGCACCTTATACTGTAATTTAATTTTTACTGCAATCTACAAGCTGTATGCAACAAAATTTTGTTCTGTACGCACTCTGTGCATACAAAATGACAAATAAAGTTGTCTAAGTCTAAGTCTAAGTCATTAATGGTTTGGATTTGTCTATAACGGCACGTCAAGTGAAAATAACAGCACTCTTCTTTTGGATAGTTATTTAGTATTTCTTCCACAGTTAATTGTTCATGAAGCTTCCTGGAATAATACAGCATGTTTCACCTGAGTCACTTCTTCACTGAAAACACAACGAACCTCTCTGAGGAGAAACATTATTGGGAAACAGATTGTGATTTTTTTCTGCCCATAAAGCGTCATTTCCCACCAGCTGCAGACACAGTCAGAGGGAGGGCTCAGGTGTGACATGCAGTTACTGTAATTTTGCAGATTACTGCTGTCAATGATGTGCGAGCAACTGTCTGAAAAATCAATTTTAATATTTCTGCAACTTTTAGTAAAAAAAAGGAGTGTGAATCACATTATTTCAAGCCATGATGAGCCAAACTTCTCTGTTTTTGCATCTTATTTGATTTATAGCCATTACTCTTTTTTATATCAAACTCAAGGCCTGCACAAAAAAAAAATACAGTGGTTATTGCTCAATAAAGAAGATTACTTGAGTATTTCAGAGAGTGAGCCTGGAGCAATCGCAGACATAGACACCTACTGTACATCACAGACAAAATGTAATACAGTCCTTCAACACCGCTGCAATAAAGACAGCCTCTGAGAAGGAAATATGAAAAACGACCATGGATGCTCATAAGCTGCTCAGGATGAAACCCATGCAGAAAGAGCTTTGTTGTATTTAAATCTACGCGTTCCAACACTTTTTATGAGTATACTTGATATTCCATTAGCAGATTGTGAATCAAACCATTCTTGAGTTGAGGTATTATTGGGGTTAGGTGCATTTGTTTGCGTGCTTTACAAAGACCTGCTGCCAACCTTCTCTGAGCATATCCTGGAGTAAAAAAAACTGCAAAAAGCAAACGACTTTGCTCTGCATATGAGCAAAATTCATCAGAGCTTTAATTGAATCACTAAATCATGACAATAATCTCCAGTATTAGAGCTCGCCTTCTGCTCTTGGTGGTAAAAATTCAATGCAAAACTTCCATTAAGCACTTTTCTGTGTATAATGAAGCAGCAGTGACATTTGCTCCCTGCTTCGTTTCATCGATGGCATCATTTTATCTGAATTTGCCATTATCCCTTTTATCTTTTCTGTCAGGACCACTGAGGGGTTCAGCATTAGGTGAATGGCTCAAATTGAGCCTTAAATCAGAATGGCTCTCTCTTTAAACTTTCATGCACTATAGTTTCACCTTAAGCTGCTCCAGAGGAGGCAATGTTCAGAGTTTATAATTGTCGGAAAAAATGTTTTAGACTTTTCTTGAATATTTTCCAGAGATCTTGGAGATTTTTTATCCACAGTAGAAGCTAGCACACGAAAATAGAGCCTTTATTTTATTCTCTGATGAAACTAAAAACTAAAGCCCTGGCTGCCAAAGTGTTATTATTATTTTGAAAGGACTTGTTTTGTAATATTCCCATCAAGATTGTTGACTAAAATTAAATCAAAGATCAGCCTGAAGATCACATAATAAAACCTAAGGAAAATAAATTCTGACCATGTTTACAGATTTTACCACAATAATTGAAACTCTTTCTCCCCCTTTCACTTCTTTGTGCAAGGACAAACTTTCAATTTCATCAAATCCTGCCAGAGTGTGAACGATCAATTCCATCTTTGAAGTTTCTAGCATAAAAAAAATAAAGAGCATTCATGCAGAGGTCAGAGTTTGTAAAAGTCTGGCATTTCTGACAAAACAAAAATTCCACGTGGAAGAACTGTGCAAATGTACTTTCTGTTGGGTGTGGTATAGGGCTGGATGATAATTCATTAACAATATATATTGTACATATACACAGATGTGTGGTGCAATAGAAAAAAAGGGTCAGTAAAAAGTTCAACAGAACAGTTTTCCTTCCTTTTGCATTCTAGCCTATCATGTAGGATTAATACTACAGTCATTACATCCTTCCAACCAATCACAAACGCAGTGGGCTCGAGAAAGCCATTTCGAGAAGTCTGCCCCCCACGCTTAGTCTTATCCTCCTAAGCCTTCAACCAGGTCTCCCCAGATGACCCAATCCTCACTTCCTGTCCATCCATCCCTTCAACACTTTCCAACTATAAACCTTTAATCACATGTCTTTGTTGCGTGGTCCGTGCTTGCAAGTGAACTGTTTTTTATGTAAAAACGTAATATTTCATTGCAGAAAGAGGGAAGTGGATTCCTGCCAGGGCCTTTCTGCAATGAGGTTGAATCTACTTATTTATTGGGAGGTATTCCTGCTTCCTCCCACAGTCCAATAATATGCATTTTAGGTTAAATAGGATGTTTGTGTGTTCTTTTATGTGCAGCTGAGTGAGAATTTGTTTTTGTCAATTTTACTAGTAAAGTGATGATTTTGATGCAAAGAGAGGACCTTATTTTTTTGGTCCTCACTTTTTTCTGGGCTAGGAATTAGGTTTAAAACTAAAGTTTCAATTAGGTTTAGGGTGGGGCTAGGGTTAGGCATATACTGGTAAAGGTTAAGGTGAGGGTCAGTGTCAGGCCATAGAAAGGCTTGAAAATGAATGGAAGTCTAAGTCAAGCCATGGTCCTTCCTTTGTACTTTAAACAAGGAATGTGTGTGTGTGTGTGTGTGTTCATACCAGCCCAATCACTATCATCCTGGCGAGGAACAAGTGGATGTAGACAACGTATGGATAACACGTAATCCGCATGTTAGGCTGGTGTTCAGTTTAAAATAATCTGCTTCTTAGATAATCAGAAAACGGTACTATTGTCCCTTTATTAAAAGATTTACAGCCCTTTATTTGGATATTAACAAACAGACATTACAAAGACTCCTGGCCCGTGTTTCAAAATGTCTTTCCACCAGACTGAGGCATCCACAAATGAATAAATTAAGAAACATCTGCACGCACACGCATGCACGTGCACTCCTGTACATGCAGTCGGCAGCAAACCCCATCACAGTGCAATCAGACATCCCCTTCAATCTTTATTACCGCAGCTACACACCACACAATAACACAGACACACGTGAAGTCATGGATCCTTACTCGTTTTTTTCCGCCTCCACTGTTTCATTTTCTCCATTTCTCCTAGTTTTTTCTCCTTACAGGGAAGCAGGAACCTCACCTGGTTTAGAGCTGACAGGACATTTATCAGAGGAACCCATTTTATGTTACGGTAAGATGAAAAGCACAGTGACCTCAGCTCACATAATCTACAATAATGTAGGCTTAAAGAGGCTAGCGGAAGGTTGTTTCTCTGAAACATACAAACATTATTTAATTTTGCTGCTTGTGTTTTGTGTCCAATACACATCAACAGATGATTTTTTTTCTTTCACTTACAAGATGTGTTAATTGGTTTATCCTGAGATCTGTGATTAACAACTGGCAGACTGTGAATATGGTAATAGGAGAGGCTGACTATGTCTGTGGATGTTGTTTGAAAGGTGAAGCAATTTCGTTGCTGCCTTGACTTGAATCCAATGTGAGTAATGTGTTCTTTTGAAGAAGATATATATACAATAACACATACCTGTATTTTCTATCATCATATTTACCTTTCTTGAAACCAAATACATAATATGTAAATGTATTAAATGAATATTTGTCCATTTGTTTAAAAAGGACTCCAGGTTTCTATTGTACAGCTGAGGAAAAGAGTATATCCATGTAGCACTGGCTGAATAATTAAGATCATATCCAACTGGTACCAGTTAAAGTTGAGGCCTGGGAAAATGAAAGCACTTAAAAAATATGGGCCATGAATTAAAACGTGGGCCAAAATAGGTCTTCCAAATGGGCAATGGCCCTGAACAGACAACCAAACTAACATACCATCAAACTAGTTACAAAGCAATTAGTAAATGCTTTTTGGACAACAAAGCTGGTTTGAAAGGCAACTCTTGTAAATACTATAAAACGTATGTAAACTTCTGACGTTGGAGAAAGTAATAAAAAATGTCCTCCATTTTCTCCTTATTCTGGCACTGAGTAAACAGAAATAACGTTGGTAATCCTAAATGGCCGGAAACAGGACGTATTGTGTCTAATTGAAGGTTAGTCAGTGAGGGAAAAAAAAGCTTATGTGTCCTTCTATGGTTCATGTAAACATCTGGCTTCACTATGTGAATATAACCTGACTCTCACCAGATGGATGTCGTTCCGCCGAGCTCCACGCGGCTCCACATCTGGAATCATTGCCACTGGATTTGGACAACAATGGCGGCTCGCAGCGAAGAAGCAAGCGGTAACGTTGAGGCTGCTATTTCATCTGTGTTTTCCGATCTACCGAATATTAATTCTTTAAAAAGAGAACAGAGAGCGGCTTTGAAGGCTTTTGTCAGTGGAAACAATGTTTTCACCCTTCACCTGACCCAGTTTGACAAGAGATTGTAGCATGTCAGTAAAGATGACAGATAAGTGGTTTATCCAATCATATGCAAGGATTTTTGATAAGGCCCCTCCTCCTGAAATATACCTCCAATGGAGCGATCCCAGATGGATGTGTGGAGCTCTGGGGAACGAAATCCATCAGGCAACAGTCAGGATAATGTGAATCCATCGTAAGATTTAAAATTAGTTAAAGAAACATCATTGGCTATAATTGTCTGCTTATACGTGTGTCTGCTTTATACGTGTTTGATACACATCTTTTGTTTGTGAAGTCCAGAGTTAAGAGTTGAGGAAAAAAAGACAGTTCACCAACAAGCTCAGTAGCTCAACCTTTAGACAAACTGGAATTTATTTCTTTAATCAAAAATTTTTAGGCAATAATTCACTTCATACTCCATACAGCACAGTAATACATACCTTTATAATTTGATACATTCATGAGGCAGAAAAAACGTTTTAATTATGCCAGCCTGTACAGTCACATAAAACAGTTTTAAATACTGCCATGAAGAGGAATAAAAGAAAGCACTTCTGTAGGAAATCACAATCCCATAAAACACTGAACTAAAAAGCAAGAAGCTTCTTTTTGCACATTCAGGTATATATAATTATGACAATGTGCTGTATGTAATCATATCCATCTGATAATAAATACGTCGCTGATTTTATACATTACTAGGTCTATGGCACAAACTGATTTAAAGCTTCTGTCTAGGACAAACTTTATTTGTGCGTACACTTGTTCACCCACACACACACACACACACAAAGATTCGCTCACACGCGCTCTAAGGAGCTGAGTAAGGAGAGAGAGAAAGAGAGGAAATTGAGGATATGTGGGAGAGAAAATACAGTTTACTCCTCTGATTGATTTATGATTTGTTATCTTTTTAATATCAGGCTGCAGAAAATATAGATCCCGTATTTTTCTTCTTCATAATGGGAAATATTTCTTGGCAATGACCTCCCCTTCCGCTGTCGTTCCAGTCCTCTCTTAAAGACTTCACCTTGCAGAGGGAGGGGACTGCTGGATGCGACACTTACCACTGTTTTGGTTTCCTAGCATGTCTGCCTCCAGCGTGGCATTAAGGTGCGAGTCCCTCACAAATGTCACATTAACATGAGAGAAACGCTGGATGGAGCCGACACAGAAATGAATGTCACCGCAACGCCGATCAGGCATCAGCTCCTCAGGGCCGAGGCAGAAACAAAGTTTCCACAATTTTACCTTCCTAATGACCACAACCTGCTCATTTAGCAGTATTGATTAAAATAAAGCACATATTTTAGCTCCATTACGTTCTTTGCCGGGAAGAGTGGGGGGTAGTTAAGGAGCTCACTGAGTGATTATTGGTTATTGACCTGCTGGTCATTCATCTCCATTAAATAATGCACAACATCCACTGGCTTCCCCCTTATGGTCTTCAATTATGGGCATCCATTTTCTGTTGGCAAAACATGGAGTAAAATCATTAGTATGCCCATGGCATGAAAGACTCCGAGGTAATCAGTGAAGGAGTAAAAGAGGACACTTGAGAAATTAACTTTGAGGAAGGGCTTTAAGGCATAACGTGCAGGAAAAGAGGAATGGGAGGGAGGGGCGAAGGAGGTGAGAAACAGATGGCAATCGGCAATTCTTCACTCAGTTTGTGATTCTGGAGAAAATCAATTAGTGCGGCATTAAAAAAATGGGAAATGGAGGAACGATAAACCAGTTGCTGTCGATGTGAGCTGCAGAAGGCGGGATGCTGGAAAATTAGGTCTATTGTAGCCAAAAAGATTTTTAAAGATTAACTAAATTAGATTTTTTTTTTCCTGGCAGGTGATAGTTGTTAACTTGTCTCGTATTAATCTAAGGGTAAATACAAGTATTTACGTCTGTAAAAAGAACTTTCTTTTTTATTGTGCTAGCCTTGGTGGCATTTGGCAATAGAATTGTTAAGAATTGTCAAATCAGGTTGCCAGAAACTTCATCACAGCCTACAACTATAATCATGGACATCCTACCTAAAGATTTTAAATCTAAAATGATGCATCAAATAATACATTTTATCTTACTATAGCTTTGTTGGCTTATTACTGTTTTTCCTTTTAAATTTAAACATAAGCTATTAAATATGTGAATATGTTTTATTCGAATGTCAAATGTATAGAAACAATATATTCTCATTAAAATGAAAAACATTATTAAGGACTATGCTTGCACACACTAACAAAACCTTAAATTCTCCGCTCAGTTCATTACCAGAGATGTCCCTGTCAGTTGCACTTTATTTAAAGGTCAACTTCCAAGTTGATTTCCATTTATCTCATAAGTAGGATCTCTGAGCTGGGAATAATACAACATCCAATTTTCTAATGAATGCTTTTGGTGTTTAGGTTACCTACTATAAATAATACAATTTAATAATAAAATATTTCTCTGCTGGGTCTTTTTGGAATTATCCTACCAGGACTACTAGTCCCTGACATATCATGGGGGATATCATGCAAAATCCACAGTTTTAGCCCTTAAATACATTTTGTTCTGTACTTGCAGTACACAAACTTGAATGTAGTCTGTCCAGGAGCTGCGTAGATATCTTTCTATTCTTTTTGGGTCATATTCATGCCATTCAGTTTTCTGTTTTCTCCTACGTTTTTTTTTGAACTATTACGTCACAGTATTTGCAGTGGATCTGCTGACCAAGGTCAAGTACTTGCAGCTCATCAGTCTCACAAATCCGCCATTTTAATTTCTTTGAGTGACTTTGTAGTCCAATCTGAAGAATGCCGAAGCTACAAGTGGTTAAGTCATTGGGTTGTTCATTACACCGTCCCCCTGCATATTACAAAAATGGCCAAAGAGGGTGGTGGGAAGTGGCTCCTCTAAATTTAAAGCGACAGCACCAAAATGAGTCGCTATCACACGGGATAAAAAATATGGGTAAAAAGGAGAACGTGGGGTTAAATTAACAAGGAATTCAGACCAAAACATTGCAGTTTGACATTATATAGATAGGGAAAGCATTAAAAAGAATATGGCCCTTTAAAGACACCAAATCTAATGCTTGAAAATGAGATAACTTTAAAGTGCAGCAAAATAACTACATTTTATGAGAGTTACATGCCTGACATTAGGATTGTGATTGTGCCAACTTAACTTACTCATCATCGATGAGTTCACTGTTTTGGTTGTTTCACTTGATAGTATCCCAACTGGTGTTTCTGCAGGTTTCTTTGTCTGACTTGAAACAGCTACGATGCTCATAAAATTCCTCTCCTGCTTCTGCCGACAATCAACATTCCTGCGGAGCCCTTCGCCAAACATTCAGGCGAATGTTAGCATAACTTACTCTCTATTTTAATACCACTTGTTGATAAATTAACACTAACATTACCGTGTGGTTCCATTTAATTGTGTGAGACAACTCATGGGAAAAGTTGTTCTCTTCTCCTACCTCTAAACTTAGCTTCTTCCTTTTAACGTTTTAATGACAATTATTTTCATTGTTTTTTTTTTTTTTGGCTTAGCTCTGCTCAGTCCCTTTTGTAATAAATAACAGATGTGTCAACATAGGTGAGTTTAGTCAGCTTCTCAGATGCTGATTATATTAAAACTGCCTTGCTATCAAATCCAAGTTGACATCTGAGACCTGACTGCGACATCTCCAGAAGTTGTACAACAGTACTATGTTCACAACTGAGTAACGAAGACACAAACTGGTAGAAGTAAAAATAAATAAATATGGCAACTTTCACAACATTTTATACATGAAGGAGCCATCCTACATGTTGAGCTCTGGGCTTATGAAAAATAGAAGCTGGAGTTTCAAAAGTCAAATTCTTCTAAATTTGTAAGACTTTTAAATACAAATAGAAATATCGTCATGCAGAACTGACAAGACCCCCAGCCCTGATTCCAAAGGTAACGCTCTGACTTGGAAAGTGGAGGTTTCTATCAACCTCTGCAATTAACTTGCATGCAACATAAATTAAAAGTCATGATAGCTGCATAAGTGAAGTGGATTTTTGAATCTTTGAAACTGTGTGTCTCCTCAAAACTTGCATACACATAATGTTGTCCAACCTGTAATAGTAAGCAGATCACTACAGTGCTTGAATCCATGGAAACACAATATAATACAACAATCATGCCCCATGCTGATTTAGGTGTAAAGTAATCTTTTAAATTTACCAACTTCTTTCTTCTGACAGTAATATCACCGTTTGGGAAGGATATGTGGCCTCTCAATGTCAAAGAGTTGGAGCTTAATACCGAAGACATATTGTCAAAATACGAGTGGAAACATTTAAAAAGCTTGTTCAGAAATCATGATGGAAAGACTTTTCTATCAATTAATGAAAAGGGTACCAATTATTCATGACATGTCACTTTTTAAATAAAATGGAAATAGGGTTAATTCTGATTTTTCAATATTCAATTTCAATTCAATTTTATTTTATTTATATAGCGCCAATTCATGAAACATGTCATCTCAAGGCACTTTACAAAGTCAAATTCAATCAGATTATACAGATTGGTCAAAAATGTCCTATATAAGGAAACCAGTTGATTGCATCAAAGTCCCGACAAGCAGCATTCACTCCTGGAGAAGCGTAGAGCCACACTGAGAGTCGTCTGCATTGTCCATGGCTTTGCAGCAATCCCTCATACTGAGCAAGCATGAAGCGACAGTGGAAAGAAAAACCACCCATTAGCGGGAAGGAAAAACCTCCAGCAGAACCAGGCTCAGTATGAACGGTCATCTGCCTCGACCGACTGGGGCTTAGAGAAGACAGAATATTAATATTTAATATTTGACATTTCTTGATACTTTTTTTGAGTCTCTTGAGAGACATCTTTCTCATTTCATATCAGGAACCAATTTGAGAAATTATTTTAAAATGTAAATCTGCCTGAGGTATGAATACATTTAGGCTTAGATGCATATTTTTTTAATAAACTTGTACATGTAATAACAGTTAATGTGCAAAACCTGCTTGCACCTTTATGTTAAACCGGAACATCATAAAACTGGGATCCAGATCAGAGTTTCAAGTTTGTTATATAAAACAAACACATAAATAAACAGATATTATTCAGTATTTTTGCATGTACTACGTTCTTGAACACACAAAGCACTGATGCTCTAAAATATTTAGAATGCAAACAATCATATTTTAGTGACGCTATCATTAAGTTAGGGTTAGCAATATGGAGGTCACTATTAATGAAGTGCCCCAATTCATTCATTACCTTTGCAATGAATAAATTACAATTTTCCAATCTATATTTTCTACATACAGGGCTCTTACACTGCCTTGAACAATCTGCGCAAATGTAGGGAATGTAATTTTTATTCAAAAAGAAAATAGAGCAAGGAAAAATATTTATATTTCAAGACTTCAATCCCAATCTATGCTATAAAAGCTCTATCCATCCATCCATCCATCCATCCATCCATCCATCCATCCATCCATCCATCCATCCATCCATCCATCCATCCATCCATCCATCCATCCATCCATCCATCCATCCATCCATCCCCAGGTTTTGTTGCTTCCAAATTTAAAGCCTTTCCAGACGAAAATCATTGTAGCCTTTTGTATTTGTTCTTAAATGGCTATAAATGACACAGGAAATTTTACTCTAGAAAACTATGCATGAAACATAACATCTAGCCTTTAGGTAAATGTTATGCTTGAATGACAGAACATAAACAATGACAAAGCACTTCCTGAAGTATCTCAGACTTTGAAGCGTGAAATGAGGGTTTACTTGTCTCTTAAGCATGCTAAAATTTAGTACTTTTAAATGGTCAGAAAAAAAAAACTTAATGTTCCTGATCCCTTTAGATAAGTTTTAGCAGAGATATGCCTTTCAGCACAGCTAGATAATCCCTAATAATGTGCCATGGTGGCTAAAGGACGAATGTGCAGTGATCTTAGTGCTCTGTCTTTGGGCCGTACCACACAAGAGATGTGTGCGTGTTCATTTAAATGTGTATTGTGTACAGCGCGCCGGTGACATAAAGTTAATGTGACTGTGGTTTGCTGTAAAATGCGTCTTTAAAGCCAGCAGCAGAATGTGGCGCTTTGGCCCTGAGACCAAAATCAGTGCGGCATAATGGGACAGAAAGCTTTTTTATGGGGAAAACAAACCCAACAGGAAGGGAGAGCAGAATATCAAGTCCTCTCTACCTCTCTCTGTGTCTCGGTTTCTTAGAAAGATAAAGGGTTAAAGACATTTTCATTTACTTTAATTTTATGCATCTGGATGATAGCTAACATTAAGTCATCAGGGTCCATTAATAGTTAATAGAGGACTATCTCCTAGCTGCAGAAATTTCCTCATTCTAATAATGGATAAGGTGATAACTAGTTTAATAATACCTCAGTGCTACACTGACACCATGTCATATTTCTTTTCTTGTGTTTTTGCAAAGCTACAGTAACAGTCAGGTCTACCATGAATAAACAATTCACCAGCAATCAGAAGAAAGAAAATCCCATCGTCCAGCCATGGTCAAGTTCCCACGTGAGTATTGACTTGTAGACAAACTGTGAGCAAAACAACAGTCAGGAGTAGAGTCAGAGAGTGTTGTTTGAGATGCATTTGAGACTCCTCTGCATACTAAATGGAAAGGACAGAGCTGTTTTACATTTCTAGATAGAGACAGTCACGACCGTGGGCAGTGGGCACTCTGTCCGTGGTTATGCCTGAGTGAATAACCCCTCCAGGGGAGATGTGCAGCGGTCAGACTGGCAACAATTTCCCCCACAGATAAAAGACTCAGCTGTTCAAAGCTCTTCCTCATTTTCTGCCATGAATACAAAGGACAATCCATAACTAAACCATTTCTGATGATTCACCATGTTGTTTTGTCAATTAATGTGTCGAAAATGTTGGCTCATTTCACTGGTAGATGGAGGTGATAGGCTTTCATCTGTCCCAAAGTTTAATCCTTAGCAGGTGTGTTTTTTTTTTGCATGAAGGGAGCTATACCCATCTTATTGATGCTGTTTGCTGCTTTATGATTACTTTCTTGATCATGGGAGGCTTTGAAATCTTGCACCATGCATCTGATGTTTACTGTTGCACCTTTCAACGCGGTAACCTTGTGTGTCCTCATTGAGTCCCATGTGGCCAAAGGTAGCCTGAAAGATTTGAGGTGCCACTGCTGGTAAGTGTAGACTTAAGAGGAGATGCAGACGGGCTTTCCATTTTTGTCATACTGGTACACCAACATCTTGATGCAGTGAGAGTTGGCTGGTGAGATCCAAGGGCTGCTCGTGATGGAGAAGTTGTGACTGGCATAAAACGGCTTCGGCTGCTTCCGACAGTGGACAAGGGCACGGAGCACGTTGGCCGCCATGGCCCGGAAACGCTTGCTGATGAAGCAGTACAGGAAGAAGTTGACGCCAGTGTTGAGCAACGCCAGCATGTTTGCAATGTCGGTGAGCACATGGAGCAGGCGGCTGGCGCTTTGCGAGGCGGGTGGCGATGAGTAGAAGTGGTAGAGGATCAAGACGGTGCGCGGAGCCCACAGAACGGCAAAAACAGAGGTGATGGCGAGGAGGATGGCGGTGGTCTTGCCAGTGGAATAGCCACGCAGTCGGAAGCAGTTACGGCGCTTCCGCAGCTTCCGCACAATGCCGGTGTTGAGGGAGAAGAAGACGGTGCAGGGAAGGAGGTAGACGGTGGCACAGTGAGCCCAAACCAGGATGTGCTCGGCCACCGTTCTTCTGCTGCTTTCTCCGTCACCTCCTCCTCCTTCATCGCTATTGCCAACCCCTGGTAAACTGTGCCAGAACTCAGGCCACCAGTAATAGGGCGCGGCAGAGAGCAAACACCCGACGTACACTGCCAGTATCACCTTGCGTGTTCGAGCGGGGTAGGACACCGTGTGGTAGCGGAGTGGGTGGCAAACAGCGATGTAGCGGTCAATGGTGAGAGGCACTGTTATCCAGATGGAGGTGTGGATGGAGGAGAACTCCAGAACCTGCACTGCGTTGTTTATGGACCGAGGAAGGAAGGAAGCCAGGATGAAATCCTCCAGGATGAAGTCAACAAACACAATGAGGAGCAGAACAAGGATGTCAGCAGCAGCCAGAGCTAGGAGATAGTTGTAGGAGGACTTCTGACGACGCAGCACCAGCTGGGACAGGATAACCACAGTCAGGATGTTAGCTAGGAGGGGTGGAGGGTGTGGGAGGGGTGATTGATGGCAATTGTAAAATGGTGGTGAAAGTAGAAAAGAAATGGGCATAGGTTAGGGCAGGGAGGGAAAGAGAAAGATTGATTGTTAGTAGACTCTAGTGATTGAAACGGCCAGCAGTAAACAAGACAGCAATGCAGAATCAACTACAATAGAAGCTGCAGACATTCAGTGCAGAGGCTGACACAAGCTGCCCACAACAACAATAACATGCAAACAATTTTAATTGGAAACTAGATAAAAAATATTCTGCCTCCAAGGTAAAAATGTGGCAAGTCTATTACTATTTGTTCCTCATTCACTTTGTTTACCACTTCATTGACACCTGTTGGGTAATTCCAGGAGCACCTGCATCTCCCTTTGGCCATATTGTCATCTCTAATCAGGAGTAAAGTTAAAACAAAGACACAAAGGCAATGCGCAGCATCACAGTCTTGGCACTACTTTCTGCCATCCATTCACCAGTAATTTACCTTGTGGAATAAAGCTCAAGGACAGGACATCTCTCCCTCTACATCAGTGGTTTCCCCAGAATTAATCATTAGACGCTTTCTTTGATGTTGACAATAATCTCTGGCCATATTCCATTCAATCGTTCTGTCGTGATTTGGAGGTGTCTGATTATGGCTATGAATTAGATTTATGCTTTTCTTGTCATTTATGTTCTATAGGGCTTGCCACATTCAGTTATTCGTTTTGCCGTTCAAGTTTTGCCATAAGGTTCACCTCTTCATGTTTCAGATTTGTTAGATGCTTTTACTTATTGCAGTATGTCTTCACCTTTTGCCTTCTATTTAATTCTTGCATTCATTTGTACTTGGAATTCTTGTGTTTATAACCTGGCCAGCCAGATTGATAATGTGTAGCACTCTAGTTCTGCATGTTATCAATCTTGGACTTCTCCATTTGAATCCGTTTGGGGAAAGGAGGGAATTTCAGCAGAAGCCTCTGAGCTGATTGGGTGAAGCAACACCTAGTGCCTGCCTACCAAGAGTTGGTTTTAGCCAATCACGGAATCAAATTAAAACGTAAGCAGCAGACGTCATGAGAAACCACAAGAAGGTAAGCTAGTCAAGGCACTTCTTCCTGTTCTTCTTTCAAATATTAAATCATGGATTCTTACAAAACAGATGTGATAGCAGCAGCTACGCGTGCGCCCTCCTGCACTGCCATGTTTATGTTTTTTTTGGCTGTGGGTTCAGCCGCTCTTGCTTTTGTCGCCCCGGTATGTCCCGCATTAAACTATAATACTGCAGCATGATTGGCCCAAATCGTTTTTTTTTTTTTGGTTCAGTCACAAACGGTTGAAGCCGGAGCAGCACATGATGGATTCTCGTGTTTGTGAACGTGCAAATACCGCAACAATTCATCTTGCAGGCAAAGTTATTGTGTTTATGTTGTCAGTCAGATTATGTCCGTTTATTTCTATTTAGCTCCATTCGTGTTTATTTCAGTCTGTCACCCTCCACCACAGCCTCAGCCAATTTAGATTATTCAATCCACCTGCATTAAGCTCATTATCCAGCTGTGACACCTGTTATCCTGCCTATTTGTACCTGCCTCCCACAGCCAGTCACGTAAGTAAACCTTCCAGCATTCCTTGGCTGCATGCCTGTTTTGACCCTAGCCTCTGTTTTTGGATTTACCCTGTTTGCCTTGGCGTCATGGGACACCTCAACGGCTCTCTGATTCTGGACATGACCTTGGACTGTTTTGACCACGATACCAACCTATCCCTTTGTTCTTGTCTGCCTTCTCCTGCATGTCATCTCCTGCTGTGAGCAACCTGCTCCACTCTGGACATTTTCCTGCCCACATCTGTTTTTGTTTAAATGTTTTATTTAAAAAAAAAAAAAAACACTTTTCTAAAGTGCAACTCTGTGTCTGGCTTGAATATCAGGTTCTATGATATCCTGTTCCTGGCATGTTAAATCAAAGATCAGCTAATGTTGCTAAGATAAGGACTTTAACAGGAATAAAATTGGAAATGGCAAAAGCCCTGAGTTTTGATACAGATATTAAATATCAACTTCAACTAAATTAAAATTGCTATACAATTTTGTAAAGCAGGATAATAATCAAACTGAGGCAAGGAATATAATAAACTTTCCCATTTAAAATGGTTAGAATCACAGGTGTATCATATTAGAACATCTTTACTCAGCATTTTGAGAAAGGCTTATCCTGTTTAAAATGTAAATATTTAGTTTGGTGCACTCCTGACAGTTGAAGTGAAAATTAACACTGTCAGGAGAGCAAAAGAGCTGCTTAGGCCCTCAGAGAGAAGATTGTTGCAGTTTATTTGATCGGGGATTTAAATAGGTTTTTACCAAAACGTCAAAACAGCCTTCAAGGTGCTAAAAAAAGTATCTAAAATTCACTGAAATCTTATGCCATCTATAGCAGATTCTTGATATGAACGTGTGTGCCCGTACAACCAAAAATAGGTAGAACAGTTTTAGGTTTCAAGGGAGGTTTACAAAGAGGAAACTTTTCATTTGTAAGAAAAAAACATGGAAGTCAGATTAAAGTTTGCCCAAGAGAATTTAGGCAAAGACCAGGGCTTCTAGAAAAAGTCATGTTTGTCATTAACCAAATACACCCTTCGAAGGAAAGAACAGCAAACCAGCTGTGAAGCATGGAGGTGGAAGTGTCATGGTTTGGGTATGCTTTACTGCAGCAGGTCTTGTTAAGCTGACCACCACAGAATCCAAAATTATATCTGTTTAAAAGAGTAAGATGGGCAGAGCTTAACGCTGCAGTGTGAGGATAACCCAAATAAAGCAGTAAATCAAATGAGGACCAACTTTAGAACTTTAGAAAAATAAAGTCAAAAGCCCAGATCTTAATGCTGCTGACGTTTTCAATGCTTTTGAAAATGGGCATGCATGCAAGAAACCTGTCAAATATCTCAAAGCTGAAAAGTGGGGTAAATTCTCCTCAGACCAAAGTCACAGATTAGTAGATAGCTACAAGAAGTGTCTCATTCAAATGTGATTATAGCAGCTATTCGGAGGCAGGGTCCCCTAACAAATTTCTTTCGTTGGTAAAACAAATATTAAACAACAAATTTGTTGTTTAAGGGCAAACAAATCACTCCTTTATGTGATTTGATTGAAAAGATATAATTTTATGGTAGGTGGTGTTGAGAATTAAAAATATATCTTAGTTGGGGTTACTGAGGAAAGCAGAGTTGGGTCTGTGCTTCCTGCTCCAGCGTAAGATAAACATGGAGTTTTATTGCCCCGAGGGGGTGGTCAGCAGGAGAGGGGGTCAGTCATCCTCCCTCTGAGCTTGCAGGAGGAGTTTTAAAGTTGATAAAAGGAATGTCTTGGTAAAACTTACTTCAGACAGACAGACTTATCCACCGGTGAGAACATCTTGTAATGGTATGTACTCTGTCTCCATATTTAATTTCTAAGAATTAAATATGTATTTAAACCGTTCTACGTCTGATCAATGATTCCTTATTTTATTGTCAAATCTTAAACCGGGGTAAAAATGGGCCTTTAGTAGCGAAGCAGGATTAGGCCAATAATAATAAATAAATCACAGTGGAAATATATATATATATATATATATATATATATATATATATATATATATATATATATATATATATATTACAAATGATTTGGAGGATTTTTCTTTGCAGACTTCCACATAAAGCCAATAAATACCTCAGAGGGATAGGATTTTTGTTCCTGTGGCTGAGCCAAATAAAACCTGTTGGCACAACATCAAGTCATGTCCAGAGCGTTACCTCAAACAAAGATGCTTCTGACGTCCCACTGCAGCCTCAGAGACATTAATCCACTTAGGAGCCATCACTGTACATGCAAGCGTGTGTGACCGTGTCCCTCTCTGCAATAATGCATCTGGGATTGGATTAAATATGGCAGCTTTGAGTCTGGGACGTCACACTTCACAGCCTCAGCCACTATCAAGTGATTACAAATTACAAAGATGGCTCTGGATAATGACTAAAGATGTGCTTGCACGGCTGTGAGGATGTGCAGCAGAGTGCACACACATCAGCAAATGTTGGACTCTGAACATGTACACACAAGCAGATCATCAGAGATGGGCCAATTCATTAGGGTCTGATCTATCAATAACCATAAATGACATGCTGAAACTGTTTGGAAGATTTAGCACACCGATACATGAAGGGCTACTGAACGCTGCACTCTCCAGTTAGGTTAAGATTCAGGATCCAATATTTCTTTATTTGTCTCTCTTGGGGGGAATTCTTTCTCTGCAATAATAATAGCATTCAAGAATATCTAGGATATAGAAAGCTATCTTAAACATCAAGACAAGTTTTCTTTTCTTTTTTCAAAAAAATGCAGCAGTAATTAATTATGTATACGGCTATAATTTATTTTTTATTTATTAGCTGTTTTAATAGGTTCCCTGTGATGGACTGGTGACCTGTCCAGGATGTAATCTACCTCTCGCCTAATGACTGTGAGGTATAGGCACATCTAACAACCCCCCCCCCCCCCCAACCACCACCAAACCCCCGGCAACCTTGACCTGAAAAGCGGATACAGATAATGGATGACTGGACGGATGTTTTAACAGGTGTGTTACCATGACTGAACTCCACATCTGATTTATAGGGGAATTAGATCTATTTCGTGTATAATTTTCTTGTGCAAGTGTCTTGAATCCTGGCGACCTGTCCAGGGTGTACCCCGCCTCTCGCCCATTGACAGCTGGAGATGGGCACCAGCACCCCACGTGACCCCAGCAGGGATAAGCGTGTCGGAAAATGGATGGATGGATGGATGAAGTGTCTTGAATCAAGTTTTCTTCTTAGATTGACTGTTTTTGTTTCGGTGTTGTGCCCACTGCCTAATGTTCACACCTGAACATAGCATACTGTGCAGTGATTAGAAAACTGAAGACCAAGGACTAGCGAAGAAGACAAAAAGAAATGTCAAAGCGGGGCATGTCATCAGTATTTATAAGAAAAGTAAGGTATTTTTTAGGTCCTGCTTCAAGTATTTGCTGGATTCTTCGCCTGTTTCGACACAGGAGAAAAGATCAAAAATTTGGATGCTGCTTGTCTGTTGTGGAAAGTTCTTTTACGGCTGGTTGGTTTGTTTTTCATGGCCTGCACCCATTATCATAGGGTGGATGGTGGGAGGAAATGGGGGAAATATTTTTTAAACAATATAAAAATAAAAAGGAAAAAAACAAAACAAACATTTGTTCAAGAAAAATGCTGCAACGGTCCATTGTTCCCACAGGTAATGCCTGCGATCAGACACAACAGAGCCATCAGCAGAGGAGCTGTGTCTTCAAAGCACAAATATCTGACCTCCAGTAAGTTGCTGCAAAAAGTCACGTCACACATTTTCTTTACCGGCACTTCCACTTCTCAACAGAGTGAAACACATTAGCATTAGTTATCAGACCGCATTTTATTCACCCCATTACTTTGGTTGAATCATGTGACAGATCACCGTCTAATGCAATCTAAACCAAAACTAGCTTTAATAGCTACATTGTTTGACAGATAGGCCTAAGCGAATTTTTTTGTTGAAGCTAACAAATGTTTCTATAATGCTGAATAATATCTGAGAAGAGTCTGAAATGGGAGGGAGAGGCTGAGCATTGCAAGACGCTGATCGCGATGGTATGAGAGAGCTGAGAGGGGAGAAGTGAGAGAGCAGAGCAAGTGACAGCAGAGAGAGAAAGATAGATATAGATAGAGGAATGGCCATGTCATTCCAACTAAGTTAATTGCCAATTATTCAGTATACTGTATCCAGCACTGAGAAGGTTCCAGCAGCCTTCACTGCACTGTTGGCGTCCAAATGTACAGTGGATTCCAAGGGCAAGACCCCTTTACAAGATTGTGTAACAATCTGGCCCCCCTGAAACAAAATGTAAAGAAATTAGGGGTGGTTTAAAACTTTTGCACAGTACTCTGTATTTAAGATTTCACCATCCTTTGTGGCTTTGACAGCACTATAGCCCTGCGATGACAAAGCAATGACAACAACAAATTGCTTTAATTAGATGTTTGGATCTTGCTTTGGTAGCCTCCTTTGCTTTTTCTGTCAGATTTGGATAATGGTAAGACTTTTGGATTACTAATCAGATGATCATCAGAGATTTTTGTCTGAAATAAAGTCTCCCATACACTTTTGATTTCATGTAAAGAGTCCAATTGTTGGTTCTTTCAACCAAAACTCAATCTAGTATTCTCTAACCTGATAAAATGACTCTCTATCTATCTCATTTTCTATGACGTTGCTTTAAACAACTCTTTTGACATTATAATCGTGATTTAATGCAATAGACCAAGACAAAAGTAGTACATAATTGTAGAGTGGAAGGACAAATAAACATGTTTTTAATTAGTTTTTAGAAATAGAAAATTGTGACGCATTTCTTTTCAGACCTCTTTATTCTGACACCCCAAAACAAAGTCTAAGTGCATCTAATTACCTTCAGAGTATTCATGAGTAAATAGGTTCCACCTGTGTGCGAATTAACCTTAGAATAATTCCAGCTGTTCTGGGAAGGCCTCAGGGGTTAGTTAGAAATAATTAGTGAAGAAGCAACATCATGAAGACCAAGGAACACAGTAGGGCAGGTCAGGGAGAAAGTTGTGGAGAGGTTTAAACCAGAGGTCAGTTATAAAACAGCATCTCAAACTATTAACACCTCAGATAACTGGTTAATCCATTAATCCAAAATGGAAAGAAAGTGACAACTGCAGATCTGGTAAACCTACAGCCTGGTCAAGGAGCGCATTTAACCAGAGCAGCAGTCAAGAGCTCCACCGGTCATTTAGGAAAATCATGATTTAGTTCATGATCACCACATCCTAACACCACATTGTATTTGTATTGTTTTATCCATTAGTTTTATAGTATATATTTTTTTAAATCTTGATTGTGTATTTCAATAATGATGTTGTATTTATGTGTTGTTCCTACTATGGTTGTTACGATACTAAAATGTCAAACTTGACATCGACGCTAAGAAAAATACTTGATGCCATTTTTGATACGACCGAAACGTATTTTTGCAGGCACAGAGTTATTTCTGGTTAAGAGCAAAAGTGATTATCTATAGTATAACAAACTTAAATGATAACCTTTTAGGATCCCAGGGTGGATGCATTTCATAATGCTGGTTTTGTTTTTCCCTGTGTGCGTGGATGTTAGATTGTAGTGACAGCCTAGCATGTAGTGTCTTCCAGTATTTCAATTTCTCTTGTGTGTCTGCCTTACAGTATTGGGAAACTTCCTCTGAACAACACTCTTGTCTTTGTCTTGTTGATACAGAGGGTTGCATATGTTTTTTTGGCTGTACTCGATATGTTAGCAGAATTTAAAGTTTCCAGCAGCAAATCATTGTTGAGATGACATCTGCAGGGAGGCCGAGGGTCTGTTATTGCAGCGCTGCGAATGGAAGGAGTGCAATAATTTGGGCAAATATGAATTGATTTTGACAGAAATCAGTATCTTTAAATAATTAATTTTTTGCATTGATTATATCGGGATATTGATTATTTTGACAACCGTAGTTCATGCAGTAGGTCGTAAAAGCAAATGTATGTTGTCAGGCGTGGAGCAAAACTAATACATCGCATTCCCCTGACCACTCCATCTCGGTGTAATATGGAAGTAGCAGCATCATGTGCTGGAGATGCTTGTATTCAGGAGGGATTGGGAAGCTTTTCAGAGTTAATGGAAAATGGACAGAACGGCATTGTACAGGGAAATCCTGGAAGACAAACTGTTAGTCTGTAAAAGACTTGAGACCGAAGCCGAGGTTTAACCTCTTGCAGGACAAAGAGGCTAAACATAATCATCTTTTTTTATTTGTCTATGCAACATACCTTCCAGTAAAATGTCCTCTGCATTTAACACATCCACTAGGGAGTGTTGGGCTTCCGATGTGCAGCGCCTGGGGATCATTCTGGGGCTAAAGCTCGGTTTATGCTTAACGCATGTAAGTTCCACGAGGAAATGAGACGCACCGAATCAAGCTGAAACAACTTTTGCACCATTTATACTCTGTGTGGCTTTCCCCCACTGTAGTCAATATTCTCCTAGACTCAAGGGAGAAGTGAAGGGCACCTGTGGCAAGCAGCAAGCGTACAAAACCACGCTATATGTAGAAGTAGAAAACACAGTTGTCTTAATGCCTCCTTGTGTTTTCCAAGAGTGAGAGAATTGTATTTCAAAGAATTGTTTGCCATCTTTTTACATGAGGGACTGTCTGCATAGTTTGAAAATTTCCCTAGGTACATGGTGCATAAAACAGCTCAGAGGCCACACGGAGGGACGTGATTGCTGAAATTACATAATTTGGCTGTTCTGCACTGTGCAGACCTCACGGACGCAAGGGTCTTGCTCAAGGACATAGACTGGATGTCTATGGGACTTGAACCAGGGAACTCATATCTTTTCCAGGATGCAAGTGCCCTGCTCTAACCACAATGTGATGGTTTATGCCAAAGCATATTATTGTAGTAGCTCTGCCTATAAGATCGCTTGCAGCTGAAGTGACATAAAACGGGGAAAATGTGAGATATTCACTGTCCCTGGCTGTGTGTCATTCTGTTTGGGCTGCAGCAGGGGCCCTCTACAGATGAACAAAAGGGATCTGTTGTGAGCTTGACATTTTCCATTTAACTGCAGCCACCCTGCGCCGGGGTTGCCCATCCATTTCAATTGATTCCTGCTTTTTCTTATGTTGTCTTTGTGGATCTGCTTGGCATTTAGCAGGGACAGGGAGCGCAGCCCAGGGTTGTCTCAGTGGGGAAAGCCGAGGCGCTGCACAGAAATCAGACTCACAGAAAGATGAATGCGAAGTTTCATCGTCTTTGTTTAGTAAAACGAAAAAATAAAAAAGAGGAGAGGAGAATAAAACACTCGCTTTATCACAACGTTTTTCTGCCTGTTATTGCTTCTGTTTGAAGTGTTTGTCAGGGTGTCTCCTCTCCTCCTGCTGTTCTATAATGTAAGGATGGTTATGGCCATTGACGTTGTTTAGCGGGAAGAGAGAAGACGCAGCATGCTCCCTGAGGTGTGTAACGAGGCTGACTCACCCCGCCATTAAAGGCACATGTTCAGACGGGCCGCTGACACACGAGCTCGCACCGTTTAACCCAGAAAAACCGGAGGTAAAACACGAGTAAGATGAGTGACTGGAGCTTCCTCACAGGCCTCGTATCATACACATGAAAGAAGAAAGAAATGATTTGGAGCAATTTGCGGGTTGACGGCATAAATGAATGCTATTATTAAGAGAAAAGAACGGAAAAGAGAGAGAGAGAAGGAAGTCTTGCCCTGATAAAGGTCACAAAGTTAAAAAGAGAACAGGTGAACAGACGCAAATGAGAGTCAGGATTATAAAGAAATACTAAAGTAGACAAAAAGAGAGGTGCAGAGGAGAACTGTCTGTCGGGAGGAAAAGAAGGGAGGCGAAAGGCAGAAAGGAGGTGAATATCAAAGCTGGCTTCAAAGGTCACAGGCACTTTGTTCCTGATGACAACCATTTCCCTTTTGTCTTCTCTTAAGTGTCAGCGCGAACATGAAGCGGGGTGATCTATTAAATCCTCTGAGCAAAATCAGGGGCACGTCCTCAGTGCAAAGCGGGCGAAAATATTTCATTCAGTGTGAAAACTCTGATTTATATTCTTTCGTCGCATGCAAATGAAGTAATATCAGGGAAGAATAGTTTAATCTGAAGATAAGTTCAACATGTGGGCTGAGTGGTGATGGCATAGCACAAGAAATTGCAGAAATTGAAAAGAGATGTGTATCGACACAGGAAATTGAACTGTATTTTACAGATTTGAAGAGAAAAAAGGAGCCACTGCGTTAAACTAACAATACTGATGCAGTGCTCTGCTGCCTGCTCACCTCAGCAGCTATCCATTTAAGAAACAGACCACAGGATCAGGGAGAATCGAAATGCTTAATGCTTGGAAACAAAAAGTGCTTGCAGGAACTGTTTGAAAATCCTGAAAACTGCAAACCTCAACTGAGACGGTAAGAAATAATCAAACACTAAATAAAAGAATCAGGGGAGTGCCAAAACTGCAAACAGCAGTCAGATGAGACAGCGGCTAAGGACAAACTAGCTCTTTAAATTAGTTTTAAAGAGATATGACTAAAAGAAACAGATTGCACAACATAAAACGGGTTGCCATGTTAACCGTAATGCTGAAAAAATTCGAAAATGAGTGAGTTAAAAGCCATGATAATAAATAATGAAGTCACAGCACAGAATGAAATAAATATAAATTGATTTTAAAAAGGGAGAAGCCAGTAATTTAACAATCTCCAGATAGCAGCTCTGTAATCATCCTCACATTGATACTGCTGTAAAACTAACAAACAAATACAGGGGTTTAGTTTGGTGCTTTTCCAGCAGCTGTGACAGCTCTTTGTGTCAGCTGCTCAAACAAAGTCCATCCTGTCACAGCCGATCTCTGATTTATTGCCTCAAACAACACCTCCCTCGTCCGTTTTCTCCTCTCTCGTCCTCCCTGGCACATTGGCTCGCCACAATCTCTCTGCGATCCTATATATTTTTTTCCAAATCGCAGTCTGGAAACAAACCCAGTGCTTATCAGTCTTATTTATTCATTTACAACGCTCAGTCTGTTATTGCTCCCCCTTTTATCTCGGCCATCCCAACCAGTCTTCAACCCTGCATTGAGAGTGATAGCATCTATTAACAAGACACCATCCCGCCCCAGATGCCCCGTTGCTGGTGCAGATTGATGGATCGATAGTTCAAACTGAAAATCGATGGAGCCCATCTCTTCATTAAGTAGCAGCTGACACTTGGCCTGCACCGCGGCGCGGAAGAAGAAGTGGTTGTTGGCGCTGAGGATTCCCGACCTTTTCCCCTTGAATGGGTGGATAAGTGGGTGTGGGAGGAGATGTTGTCCAACGTGTTCAGGCACCAGTCACCCTCTTGATAAGTCACCGGAGCTGTGACAACGGTGCAGGATCTGATCACGTTTTTTGTGCTATTTGTTGGAAAAACATTCATTTTAGCAGGGCTGGTTGTTTTAACTATATTGTGCAGCACACTATTTAAAACTGGGGAGAAGATTGTGTACATTTCCAGCTGTGAGGAGAAACAAACTGGCCATGCAGGTAACATGAATGCATATATGAGATGATAAAGGAGAGACACGGTTTGAGATGAGGCAGACGTGTCTAAATGTTTCAGCTGCGACGGATTTGTTTGAATGTGTAAAATTGTTGGGCTGAAGTGTGAACAAAATACGCCATCTCAGCAGCAGAACATTGGAAACAGAATAATGAGAATCAAGTGTATAATTTAAAAGAAATGAAAGAACTCGATTTCCTTTTATATTAGTCTGCCGCTCATCCGGGTTAACACGTCCACACTTCCTACTACGTGCAGCTCTATTTTCTCAAGTCATTTAACATTTTTATTTAAAGTGAAGTGGGGGGTTAAGCAGTCAAAGCCACTGAAACGATCTCCCTGCACACCAAAAGACCCACTCACCCTCTAATCCATTTCCTCAACCCTTTTATGACTAATACACACGCCTATGAAAAGGATTTTACCTAATATCACTGCAGTGTAAAGCAGTATTTAATATGCTAACATAAATTTTAGGTTTGCCGAATGAATTACATTTTTGAAAAAAAAAGAAAAGATTGAGTAAGTAAATAAAAACTTTTTTGTTGGGTTTGATAAAAGATGTTTTTAGCAATATTTATATTGGTCAAATTTAGGAGTTTTAAATGATCAAATACAATATAGAAATGCACAATTAAAAAATTGCCATTCACCAGAATTGCATATCTTCTGCTTAACTAGTGACCTTTTTCCAATTCGTGAGTTCACCATTCTGAGTATGGTGTAAGGATGGCACCACTACTTCCATCCTTCACTCCTCACTCACCATTGAAAATCTTAAAAATCTTCTCTTAAACTCTTAAAAATCACTATATTGAAGAAATCTGTCCCAGATCTCTTCAATAGTTCAATACAACTACGATACTTGTCGCTCCCATTCTAATTCACCTTTTATCCCCAAAATACTCAAAAAAGGGTTGCTTCTCAACTTTACTCTCATTTAACTGATTATAACCTTTCTGAACAATTCTGGTCTGGTTTAGATTCACGCCACAGTACTGAAACTACCCTCATAAAAAAATCCCCAACGATCTTCTGATGGCAGCTGACTCAGGTCTATTTTCTATTCTCATCTATCTAAATGCGACCTTTGATACAATTTCTCACTCCATCCTTCTCCACAGATTAGCTTTAATTAGCATCACTCACAACCCTTGACTGGTTTCATTCTTGCCTTACTGGCCGCACGCATGTTTGTTTAGCTTAAGTCCTTCAGTTCCCGGCCATCAGCTGTCACAACCGGCATATAACAGAACTCCTTTCTGAGACCCCTGCTTTTTATTATTTACATGCTTCCCAACAGCAATATGTTCTGAAAATTCAACATCCAATTTCACTGTTATGTGGATGACACCCTGCTCTGTTTTTCATTGAAGCAAAGTTCCTCACTCACACCCTCCTCCCTTACCTCCTGCCTGTTCAAAATAAAATCTTGGTTCAATTCCAATTTCCTTAAACTGAACTGTGAAAAAACGGAGATCCTCCTTGTAGAACCAAATATTTATTATCCAAAACTGACAGTTTCTCCATTTCACTTGATAGTTCTATAGTTTTCCCCTCCCTTCAGGTTAAGAGTAGCACTCTCCACTCACCACTCACCTCTCACATCAATAACATCACATGTTCTGCCTATTTTCATCCACGCAATATTAATTGCCTCTGTCCCTCCCTTTCCCCTCAATCTGCATCAATCTCTATTCATGACCTTGTCTCCTCACGCATCGATTACTGTAACTTTCTTCTCTTTGGCCTTCCTCAAAAACCCCTTCATAATCATGCATCATTTCCAAAAAAACCTAATTTCATCACATCACCCCAGTCCTACAGCAGCTCCACAGGCTCCATGTTCAATTCAAAATCCTTCTGTACACATTCAAGGCCATCCACCACCTTGCTCCCCCAACCCTATGTGATGTTCTTCACATCTCTGTCCTTGAGTGCTCTGAAAGGCAGTTTTAA
This sequence comes from Fundulus heteroclitus, assembly GCF_011125445.2. Lineage (NCBI taxonomy): Eukaryota > Metazoa > Chordata > Actinopteri > Cyprinodontiformes > Fundulidae > Fundulus > Fundulus heteroclitus. Next base: position 21,022,281 of record NC_046376.1, on the reverse strand, counting down.
ATAAAATGTATTATGCTTATTATTATTTATGGCTACCAGGTTTAAGCTGATAACAACACTTTGTGGTGTGGATGTTGTTACTGACTGAAGTAACCTCTATTTGCATTCCCAGTTTCCATATGGTGTTTATATTGAAGTTAAAGGAAGCCTAGAGGTGTAAGAAGCTATTCAAAAGGAAACTGTATTTTTCTAAATGTTGAGACAGTTCTAGGGTTCAGTCAGGCTGAGAGAGAGCAGGACCTAAAGGAGGTACAAGCAATACTGACAACTTGTGGTCCAGTTCGGTACAAAAGCTTGACAGTCACAATTTAATATGCCGTTTTTAAACGGTGTGTTGCTGCTGTGAATGTTTCCTTCAACAGAATAGGTCTATGATGTTGTATTCTGTTCTATTTCTGGTCTGCTTCTCTTACTGGCTTTCATGTTTGAAAGCTGCTGCTCTTTTACCAAGATAAAATACCAAATGCTGCGCTCTGTTTTGGGAACCCTGGGAAATCTCATAAGGTTGACCAAGGAACCAGGAAGTAAACACGGGCTACACTCTGAACTGAAGTAGTTCCAGACCGTACCTCTAGGTTTGAAAGGAGAAAAACGTGACTAAGACGTTGTTGATGGAGAGGACCGATTGTTGATAGGGAATGTTAATTCCATCCCAGGTGACAAATGAAAATGATTTAGGTTGATTTTACAGTAAATATATTACTTATAGCTCCTTTAAGATAGACAACTGGAAGGTTGAACAAAGCACAGAAAAGTTGTAGTTTTATTTGCTGTCTTTTGGACATTTCAGGTCTAAGTTGTGTAACTTGGCCCTTTTGCGATAATCAATAAATCAATTAATAGCACAATAAATTTTAATAACATGATTAATCAAAATAAGCATGATAATTTGCATATGCAGGCTTGCTTATTTCTGCTTTTGTTTCTGTCTCCTCTCTCTGAGACGAGATAGCAAAACGGTTTCAGTACGGTGCATTGGTGTCTGCTCACCCCTCCCTTCTTGTTTTCTCCGTATAGGAGGGGTTCAATCTTGCCAGGGTTTCCCCCAGAAAATGGGTTAGGGTGGTGCCCACAGAACGGGGAATTCGAAGCACGAGGAGTGTTGCGCGATGCTGCAGTTCGAAGGAGGGGTGCAGCCCTTAACCGGGTGCCGTAGTGTGCGTCAAGTTAATAACAGCTAGTGCGTTGACAGGGAGGTGTTCTTCCAGACGGGAACTTTACTGACTGTTTTATGTCACTCTCAAACATTGAGGTATTTAAAATAAAGAAATTATGGGGGGGGGGGGGGGGACCCAGCTTGGGAGCTTGTGCTTAAAGTTTACCCAAGAATTTTTAGAAAAATGTAGCGTCTAGCAAAATTTGTTATTTTGACAGGCCTATATGTAACTGCGTTCCTTAGGAATCCACATATGGAGACTGCTGTTTTGGACATGCAGAAGTCCAATGTAAAATGTTCAAGGCAAGTTAAATATTTCTCTTTTCTCATCATCTGGTGTGGTTTGTGTGACTGTGACTTGGACCAGTGGAAGATTGATTGAGAGTTAGTACACAGCTTCTGCTAGTAACCACTGATCAGGCCAGAAATCTGGATGTAGTTAAGGACTCAGACCTGAACCTTCAAATAAGATTACAACGTCACCTGAAGAACATTTCCAGTATTGAAGGACTAATGTCTCAGCAAAATCGCAAAAAAACAAATCCATGCGTTTATCTGTATTCGAATAGACTAAAAAATACTTCTGTTAGTCTATAAATCACTGAATGGCTTAGCACCAAAATTCATTACAGACTTGCCACTCAGGTCTTCTGGATCAAGTCTTCTCTGCATACCCAGAATCAGAACCAAACATGGAGACAAAGCTTTTAGTTGCTCCAGTTGCTCCATGCTCCATTTATCTGTAACTAACTACCAGAAGACTGTAAAAGTGTTGAAAACCTGAGTACTTTTAAATTCAAACCTATGTGTTTAGAGTTACCTTTAAATGGGACTGTTCAATTCAAACAGTTGTAGTTCATTGAAACATCATTAGATTAAGTTTGTAGTCCTGCCTGTCTTGACCCACTGCTACTATTCCACTGCAATGTACTTTACTCTGTATGTTTTCTTTTCTTATGTTCTGCTCATATACATCACTTTGAATAGTCTTGTTATTGAAATGTGCAAAAAAACTTGCCTTGCCTTGTAGATAAGGATGGGTTTAGGCAGTAGCTATTTACTTGTAGTGATTTCCTGTCTTATGAAGATCAGAACATTTCTGCCTTACATGAGTGGGAAGTTTGAATGTCTTTCCCATTTTGCAGAGGCGGGGAATCCGGATTCAGGAAAATAAAAACCCTGCCTGGTTTTCCTTCATCCTGTTCACTTAACCAGGTGGTTTTAGTCCCTGTCTATGCTGTAGAGCTAGAAATGCAAATGGTTGGAACTAATCGCTGGACCAGGATTTTTACTTTGTGAACTTGGATTCTCCACTTCTGTAATTTTGAAGAATTTCTAAGAAAAGGGAAATTGACTTCTGTGTCACTTTTATAACATAATTATAAACCAGGGAAACCTGAAGTTATGACACAATAATTAAATATTCACTCTAATAATCTATAAAAAAGTCAAATTAAAAGTAGCTTCTGTTACATTTTTGTCAGTATGTGATTGTGTCACTGTGACAAAAGACTCCTTTTATTTTCACTATCAACCATCTCTACCAGGGGTCCTAAAACATGTTGAGGGAGCTATTATTACCTAATCTACTTGATGCATTCCTTATTAATTTTGAGGGATGACGGCAGATTTTTTCTTCTTCATTTAAAACAAGTTTGATGATAAAACATTCAGAAACAGATTGAGCGCAAAAATGTTCAACCCCAGCATGAGACTGGACCTTCATCAAACTCTTCATGTGGCAGCACAGAGTTGCTCATCAGCTAATGGTTTCCCCCTGGAAACAGCGAGTCTTTGCACAGAGTGTTTCAAGACGCGGTGTACAGTCCAAGGAGCAGGTCTCACATCTATAATCCCAGCATGTCAACGACAGCTTCTTTGTTATGCCGTTTGCCCTGGCTGCACATGTCTCCACTGTCTCCAGCAGCATGGCATGGCATGGCATGTAGAGACACAAACAGCAAGCTCAAGTTAGCAATTAATTAAAAAAGTGGCAATTAGTTTCAGTTCTGTCGTCTCTGGCAGCTCCTCTCAGCGCTCCGAGGTGCTACTTCTGCTGGATCTCCCAGCCTATTAACGCTCTGATCCCTCTTTAACAGCAATGTTCTTCCTCTCTGCGCCCCTTTCTTCCATTATTTCTGGCGTGAGCGTTTCATTTTCGGTATTCTCGAGATTATCATTTCCTCAGGTCACACGCTGATTTTTTTTTTTCTCCACGACTTGACATACAGTAACCCTCTCTCATCAGCTTCTTCCCTCAAATCTTGACTCCTGATGCGACCCTTCTCTGCCCTGTAGCATGCATGTCTGAGTCAACGTTTGGATTCATAAGTGGTTGCTGCTAACTGATGAATAACCCACATCGTAGCTTCCCGTCTACCAAGCGGATGAATCGCATGTGTGTTTGTAGGTCATGCTGCTGCTGCTCACGCATGCCGCTCCCATGAAACATTCATGGTGCAGTTTGAGTGGAATAAGCTGTGTCATAATGATTGAACAACTTGCTCCTGCAAAGTATCAGCTTGCTGCACTTAACTTAGCCATCAATTCAGGTGCCGTATTGTTGTGTGGCCTCACTCACCCCCAGTTACTCCTACTAGGTGATTAAATAAACAACCTCAGTTGCGTTTGCAAAGACAATTCAGCAGCAGAATGAAAGAAATGACAGCAAGCCAAATCGCTTGTGTCGGACTTAAATAATTAGGCAGGGTCTGATCAGAGAGAACAACTTATTTTTACAAGACAGCAAATCTCTGGGGGAACTGCAGTCTTGGCTCACAAAAGCGCTGCACTTTGCATTGCAGATTTATCCCCAACCAGAACGGCTTACGTTGGTGATAGCATCTCATTTTCAATCTTTATCCCGGGAAAGCAATCGATCCGAGGGAGATTTGTAAATGTTTGGGACTGGGCTGAGATAGAGATCAAAACTAGTAATGCTAAGGTGTAAATACTGGCTGAGTACAGGGCCATGCAGAAATGTTTAAGCTCCTCACATTTCTTTGAGATTTTGTCAAGTTATAACAACACAATTGCAACAAACTTCACTGGAATTTCACATAAAAGACGCATAGTGGTTCATAAATGCGAAGGGGAAGAAATGTGGCATGCAGTTGTATTCGGCCTCCCTGAGTGAATACGTTGTGGAGCCACCTTTCGCTCCTATCACATCTGCAAGTCTGTTCGGGTATGTCCCTGCAAACTTTGTGCATCTAGAGTGGGAAAATGTTACACACTTTTCTTTGCAATGTTTCTGAAAATCAGTTAAGTTTTTAGAGACTGTGACGGTGAAGAGGATTCAAGTTTTGCCACTGATTTAGGTACAGACTTTGATATGTATATACTTTGATATAAACCAGTACGTTTGTGGCTGTGTGTGCTTTTAAAGTGTTCGTCTGGCTGTATCTTTAAGTTTGTTGTCCTGGTAGAAAGTGAACCTCTCCCCCAGTCTTAAGTCATTTGTAGCCTGTAACAGGTTTTCTATCAAGCTCCAATCATCTTCCCATCAACCCTGACCAGCGTCCCTAGCCCTGCTGAAGAAAAGCATCCCCACAGCATGATGCTCCCACCAACATGTCTCAAAGTGGGGATGGTCTATTCTGCCCGTTCAGCGGACTAACTTTTATGGCACACTTAGGGTTTTGCGTTTTTTTGTGGGTTTCATCTGACCAGAGCACGTTTCTCCACGTGTTTGCTGTATTTTCTCCATGGCTTGTTGCAAACTACAAACAAGGCTTCTTATTGCTTTCTTTCAACTAAATTTCTCTCGTTGCCACTTTTCCATAAGGGTCAGAATATTAGAAGACACAATAAGAGACCTTCACAGAACAACTGAATTTATACCGACATTAAATTACACATACGTGGACTTCATTTAATAATTTAATTTAATGGGATCAGAGTAGATTTGGCTGAGGATAAATGCTACCCATATAAATATTTTAAAACATGCATAATTTCCCTTGTACATCACCATTATGCACTACTTTCTGTTGACTGATCACATACATTCCTCAACAATATACACAGCAGTTTTAGCTTGCAACGTGACAACTAAACATCTGTAAGCACTCAGTAATTAATTTTAGTTTAGCATTGATTTCTAATGTTTGGGTGACTTAAAGTAGACTGGATGTATAAATTTGGGTGGCTTTTCCACTTCTGAAGCCCGATATCTATTCAGAAATCAGCAGATTTCATCTTTTTTCTGACCTCTAGTTTTTTTTTTTTTTTTCCATCTGTGTCTTTCTCTGTCTCTGTCTCGCTGTTTCACACACACACAGACAGCACTTTGCCTCCCGGTGCGAGAGCAGGTCATTGCTCATGGATCACGCAGTGGGACAGAGGCAGTAAATGAGTCTGACAGCGATGGTGAATGGACTAATCACTCAACGGTGAGGACAGAGGTGTTATCGAATCAGGTCACTGGAGAAAAAGCCACGCAGCACACACCTGTCCTGGAGGTCAAGCCAGTAAGATTGCCCATTCAACTTCTCATGCAGCTGTCTGCACCTATTTAAATTTCAGCTGGAAACCAAAGATGTTCACAAAAAAAAAAAAATCACGAACTGCAATATTTTAAATATTTTTTAAACAAGATTAACAGCGACAGGCACAAGTAGACACAAATGCAGGTAAAGCATATATGCATGCGCGGCAGCCACAAGGTCAGAGTGACAAATCAACAGCGTTGTGTGCAGCGGTGCACAACAGTCTTACTCAGTCCTGCAAACAAGTGCAGAACAAATCGAAATGCAAAGCGTAACTCTGGGAGAGAGCAGCGATGCAGACTCTGGAGCAAGATGCAGGTAGCAACGCAGACTTCCTTACCAGGCAGGCCGAGACAGAGCAGGACGCTATAGTAGATGACGGGCAGAGGTCCGAGAGGGCATCCCCCGGTGCTCCCGTTGTGGTGGGACACAGGGAAGATGTGGCTGTGCTCCATGCCTTTGTTCCGTCCTTGTCCTCTTCCTCAGCTGTGCTCAGTGTCAAGAAGTCTGGCCAAAAGGATCAAACCATCACCGGTTCAGGAGAGAAGCTGTTCTGTCCTTGGGTGCCAATGAGCATGAGTGTGTAGACAGAGGGTGCAGAGTGTTGTGAGGAGGGAAAGCCTGAAGGCGATGGAGGAGGAGGAGGAGGAGGAGGAGGAGGAGTGCAAGGAGGAGGGAGAGACGAGACTTGAGGGAGAGGCAATAAATGATGTGTGTTAGTAGGTGATGGAGAGGAGGGTGGCGGACAGATGTAGGCTTGAGGAGGTGAGTGTGAAGGTAGAAGAGGTGAGGGGAGGATGCTGTGTGAGTGTGAGAGCTGGAGGAGGAATGGGAGCCAGAGGAGAGAGCACAGCAGGAGGAGGAGGCAAAAAGGGAGGAGGGAGGGAGGGAGGGAAGAAAAGGGCAGAGGGAGAGAAAGAGAGGAGGATGTAGGTGGGAGGTGTTGGAGGAGAGACACCAATAGATAATAAAACTGACATGGAGATAGATGTGATGGATGAAAAGGAGATAAAAGGAGGGTTAAGTTGACTGTGAAAAAGAACAGAGCTGTTGGTTTTCTGTCAGTCAATCTCTTTATTGTTGCACCTGTAAGAAACTTCACAGCTTCTTTAACACATGTGGAGATTCCTCCTTGCGTGCGCATACTATAAACATACAGAAATCATGTATGTGATCCAGGATGTGGCTGCCACAGTCTTAATACCTTACCAGAGTCCACAAACGAGCTACGAGCTGACGATGAAAACAACAAATTTAAAACCGTTGAAGCTCTGCTTTCTAAGTTTGTTTGAGCCGGACTCCATGGTGGAGGCAGCTAGAGGCATGTTTCTATTCCCCAAACATTTTCAGCTGCAGCACATCGCCATCAACCTCTTAATGAATTTTTATTCAGCCAGAATCACTAGAGAAGCTCACACAAATAAAAGGAGTAGCTGGCCTGTTTATTCCTTTGCTTCAGAACAAATAAACAACATTTCTATCTGAACAGAGCAAATGTTTTAGAGCAGGAGCAGATTGTTATGCGGTGACTTTCAAAACTATTCATAACCAACACATTTTTCCTGTTCTGTCACCTTACAACCTGAAAATGCATTTTATTGGGATTTTATGTGATTGCCAACAGAAAGTGGTGAATAACTTCTTAGGAGAGGAAAAATTTACACTTTTGTACTTGTAAATTTGTAAATTCTTGTATTTCGGAAAGAAATTGTTTACTCATTTTGTATATATGTGCAGTACTTTCTGTTTGAGAACCGCAGTACACAAATTCCCCTCACCCCCTCCCACCCCCCATGGAGTCTTCTATCATACCACAGCTCCACAGGCAGTGTCAGTCAGTTATTGTTTTATGATTACCTAAGAGCTCTTTGGCAATTATTTGCTGATAATCAAGTGTTGCCCTGAATTTTGATTGAAATTACCAACGTTTTAAATAATTGCCTTTGGCACTTATTCATAGTTCTTCATAGCCAAACCAAATGTAATGTTGTGCAACACCGTGTAGGGGACACAACAATCATGTGAAAGGAGGCACTATGGACAAAACACCAAAAAGTTGTAAACTTGTTCCTGATTTGTGTTCCTTAGAAATTAAAATTGTTGATTTTTTTTTCCTCGTCCACAAACATGCACTTCATTGTACTAATCTATCACGTAATTTATCTATTACTTCATGTAGTTGAAGTAATTGATTAGATTCATCAGGATTTGTGAATAAATATAGCTGAGTGTCATCAGCATAATTTGATAATTTAAGTTAAATTGGTAAAAATTGGTAAAATAATAATTGTATCAATTGGGAGCATATATATAGTAAAGAGAATTGGCCCAAGGACCGAACCCTGTGGTACTCCACAAGTGACCCTAGAGTTTGAACATTTATTATCAACATGAACAAACTGTAATCTGTCAGACAGATAAATTTAATCCAGCCTAATGCTTTTCCCTTAATCCGTACAGAAGTCTTTGTAGGAGAATATTGTGATCAACTGTATCAAATGCAGCACTGAGATCTAAGTCTGTTATCTGAGGCCATGAGAATATCATTAGTGACCTTCATCAGAGCTGTTTCGGTGCTATGATGAGCTCTGAAGCCTGACTGAAACTCCTCAAGTAGGTCATTGCTTTGTAAATGTTCACATAGTTGATTAAAAACTACTTTCTCAAGAATTCTAGATAGGAAAAGAAGATGAGATATAGGTTCTGTAATGTATTAAGTAATATTGATCAAGAGAGGGTTTCTTAAGTAAAGGTTTAATAACAGCTACTTTAAAAGCCTGTGGTACATATCCATTTACTAAGAATAGATTAATCATGTCTAAAATAGGGGCATTAATTAAAGGGAATACTTTCTTAAATAACTTAGTTGGGATTAAGTCTAACATTCAAGTTGAAGGTTTAGATTAGGCTAAAATTTTAACACATAATGAAATATGTAATGTGAATAATTTAATTTTTCTGTCTTTACTTAAAGTCTAATGAGAGAAAATTGAAATTGGCACCCTTTAAATGCTAATTCTGAAACCGAATCAAACTTAATTAAAACGTTTAATTACTTTTACTTCTCATGTGATGCTCTAATAGCCATCCTCATGTAAATTAGAACAGCCTCCTCGCTATTGTTTAGGCTATTTCACGATTGTTTCTGTGTCAAATCAGTAAGCAACAGTAGCGACGGTAAAGGTCAACATCCAAAAAGAGGTTTTTTGTTCTCATGGTCACAGGTCTAATGTAACCTCCCACTTCAATTACAGCAGTTTGTGTTGCTGAATGCAATCTGTTTCACAGGCAGACAATTTGCTTGTCTTGAAGAGCAATAGTCACATTTGACTGCTGCTGTAAACGTCAGTACATAATGGCCTCTACTGTTGTCGATGTGCTACTGTGAGGTAAAATGTGTTTTTCTTGCTCCACTTATTTCTTTTTTTCTGCCCACACCAGCCTCAATCACGTCGTTGGGCAGACAAGTGAAAACGATTTCATTTTGGGATCCTTACACAGTGTGTCTGAACCCATCTTTAGAGTAGGTCAGTGGGTTTGCAACTCACTTGAGCAGTGAGCAACGCTGAGCTTTCTGCAAAGTATAGTTTTGATAAAAGGGAAGCAAGTGCAACAAAAACACCTTTTAATTTTCTGTGGACATACTTTTAATTAAAGGCTTTAATTTTGACTCCAAATACAGTTATATTTTATGTACAGGCTGGAAAGATTTTCAACGATAAGGAAGTGTTTTAGCTAATAAAAAAAATCTTGATTATTGACAATGTTCAAAGAATGTAAAGAATGTATACACTTTCCTATATGACTGCGTAAGTTAAGCTAATATTAAGGAAATATTAACAGACAGACAGACAGATAGTTGTTTGTCACCGTAAGTTCTCCATGTGTTGCTTAGGGTTCTACCCAAGTTGTAGTTGCTGTTTTAGTTTGACGATCCCTTTTTTATTAGTCCCTTTGTTCCATTTATGTACTGTTTGCCCTCTAAAACCCTCTAGCGTCTTGTCCCTGCAATCAGGACCATGTACATATCAGAATCAGAATAATACATACTTTAATAATCCCAGAGGGAAATTACTTTTGTTACAAGCTCCAGATATACACACATTTTTATATACTGTATATATTTACAACATTCCACACAAGGTAATATGATATATACATATATAAGTCAATATATATATGTATATATATATATATATATATATATATATATATATATATATATATATATATATATATATATATATATATATATATACATACATATATATATATATATATATATATATATATATATCCAAGTAAAGTGTTAGTGACTTGTGCAAGAAATTCCTCCCGGTTCATTCTACTCTTTCCATATTCTCCTTCTTGTCTGTAATCATGCCTTGTTTGCTGTCTGTCAGTATCATTTGTGCTTCTTGTACTGCTATGTTTTTATTATTCCCAGCTATGTGTCCACTTGTGTAGGCTTTCAGTCTTTATTCCATTAAACCCAAGCACTCCATCTTCTTCCTTGCCACCAGTCGCTTTCTTTGTCCTGCTTTTGGGTCCTCGTTATTGCACAATATTGCGGGGTTGTTTTTGCATTCTGAGCTAACCTAAAAGCAGCACAAAACCACGTCACAATTATGTGATGAGTAATTATAGTTATATGCTGCATTTCTGCAAGCATGATCTACTTCACACTGGAATACACTCTTGTGATGATGGACAGCATAATTCTGCGTCTTTTGAATGACAACCTCGTCTTACCGGCATTATGTCATACAACACGGAACGACAACATTTTATAATGTATTTTATTCGCTCGCACAGCAGCTGTCAATATATCAACACTCTCTAAATTAAAACCCTTGAATACATAATATGGAGTAATTGCTCACAGACTAATTTTTCAAGCCTTTATTTCTGGTAATTATGATAATTTTCTGCTTACAGCTAATGAAAACATGACATTTGAAATTAGTAGATTACATCAGACCAATAAAGAATAACATTTTTAATCAAGAAATTCGGGACTAATGAATACTATGTTTAACACCTGCTTAAAGGTTATTTTCTAAAGGGTACTTTTAGCCTGACAAATGAGCCCCTTTCGGAACGCATATTCATATTGGACTGTACATCCCGTCTAGCATGGGAAAGCCTTGGGATCCCACAGAATGGACTCGATAGTGTCACTAGGGAGAAGGATGTGTGGGTTTCCCTCCTGTACCTGTTACCTCTGTGACCAGATCACAGATAAGCACAACACATGCATTGATCGCTGAAGGGATGAAACTACTAATCAATGTGTGCATCTCCCTCTAGTAGGGTCAAAACGGCATTTGATCCTCATGGGGACTGCTCACGCTTGAAGCGTACACATAATTTCTCAGATATTTAATATGAAGCTTCAATTCTATTGCTATTCTTTCTTATTTGTCTGATGAAAGTTTCTGTGCATAGAGCCTCTGATTCAGCAGACAATATATATGCAGTTACAAGAACTGCTTTGTTTGTCTTTTGACACTTTTGACAAAGGTTTTATATTTGCACCTGTGTATGGTTGGTTATGTTGTCAGGAGGCAATTCAGACTTTTGGAGCTTCAGTATTATTCATAGCATTATTTATAGCAATTGTGACACCTTTGACAGTGGGAATACTTTCATAAATGCACAACTATTGAGGCTGTGTGCTCATCCGTTGCCTCATTACCATTGTCATGTCTAAGGAATCTTTTGAAACCCTCTGTCCTCTAGTAAGTTTTTTTTATGTTTTTATAAATATTTTCAAGCATTAGTGCAGTTAAATTGATTGGTTTCTTATGGGGAAAAACGTTCCGTCACGAGTGTAGAAAGGTGATTTTGGATATTTTGGAAATTGCAAAAGACTTGAACCAGGACAATGGCAGGGGAAAACAGTTCATTGGCTTTATTCAAAGAACAGTGGTGATGTTGACATGTTATCTAAACTATAGTGCATTCCTTATTACTTAAGTGTGAACTGTAGTGTGTCGGTGACTGATAAACAAGCAATTTTAAGTACATTCTGCTGTCCTTATGCAATTTTCCACAAACGTCTCAAATTCAAAACTAAACTAATTTGTTCTTCCTGCTTGTAACCAGTTCTTCATATTTATGACAGTTCTTCTGCAACCTGCTGCTTGTTTTCACATAACTAGTTAAACTTACCTGAGATTGACAGACTTTGCTAAAATAAAAAATATACAACCTAAAAAGAAGTGGGCCCAGTGTAGAACTCTGAGGTACCCCAACATTACTTTCAATATTAATCTCTGCAGACTTGCTGTTTCCTTTTACTTAAGGATTTAATTGAATGACATGAGAAATTAAGTTTGGATAATTTGGCAAAAAGACCTTATGGTTGAAGGCACCACAGTTTAAAACTACAACACCCCTACTTCACAACTTTTATTAAATTTAGCCTTGAGATTTTCTGGAAACAATGAATAAAAACACAGTTATGGTTTTAGCACAATGGTGTTTCTGAAATGCATGTTACATTTCATGTAATGAAAAACGAGCATTAATCAAGGATTGAATTATTGGTTCAACGTTTGATTAAATGATTTCCAATATCTGTATTTTTACATCTTACATCCAAACCATATAACTAATTTATATGCCATATAACTAATTTCTTTTTGCCAATGCATAGCACTCATTACTTATTACATAATGATTTACAGTCTATGTGCCCTTAGGCTTTCAAGGTTTGCTACTTGTGCACAGAGTAGCTCTCAAACAGCCTTGGCAATGTGCACGGTCCAACATGTCCATTTAGAGCGCTGTCAGCTGAGTCTCTGCTCTCTATGAGCCTCTTCAGCACAATCAGGGTCTACAACACCTCTCCCCTGGTCTAAAGAAACAGAACCACACACTAAATCCCTCTGCTGTCTGATCGAGACACAGTATATCATTTGAAATATGGTGCACTGGGTTGTGATTTGGACTTGAGGGAATATAGGTTCAAACTGTTTCACACAAGAAAGGCAAAAGGTTGGCTTTTACGGAAGAAAATAAGCCACTGTGCTAGTGGAAAGCAGAGTATCAAAAAAGAGAAAAGTTCATCTTTATACATGCATGGAGGTTAATTCACGACATCTTGATCCTGTATGAGCCAGCCGCTGTGTGAAATGAAAAATTGATTACAGAACCTGCCCAATAATGGATGGCCTGTTTCTGCCACGTGAATCAGACATGGGACGTAGTGACTGAAGGAGAGAGGAGTCACATGCTCCAGATTCTTTTTTTTTTTCCTATATGGGAACAAATGAGCTGCAGGGGACATGGGATGGGGAGCGCCACGATTATGTGTTAAATAAAATATGGCCAGATGACATGAATTGATTACGGGCAAACGCGGAACAGAATAAAATGTGATTCTTCAACGGCAGCTGCTGTAGATGTAAAAGACCCCTCAAGGGGATTTGCGCACCTGTTTTTCAGTATATTTGCAGGTTGAAAGCTTCCTCTAGGTTGTCGTATGAAAGACGAAGCAATAATCCGTTACCCAGGTTGCACAGATTGCACTGCTGGTTCACGTAAGTTGTGTGCTTGCTGCACACAAGCATATTCTCCTCACCCGTCTGCCAGCCACTAAACATAAACATCACAATATATAAAGCTAAATAAGTCAAAGTAACATCATATTTCACTGGTCTGACAACTCACAGGGTAAGGAGACACCTATAATAGTCTACAGGTTGCAGGATCAAAAGCAATGGGGTTATCCTATTACTATAAACCCCACTCCTCAGTTTTAATTATTTAAATTGTTTAGAAGGGAAGAGATTGAGTTGTGTTGAAGTGACCAAATTATCTTGAATTCTTGAATTAACACATTATAGGCTGCTGCGACAGCAAAACGTTTGTGAGTAACCAATATCCACTATTGAATTAAGTAGATAAAAAAATAATAATAAATTCAGTGAACTACACTGAGCTGCAACCAAAATTTAGTGAGTTTAAGTTTTTATTTTAAAAGGTAGTTATAAATGTTTTCAAGCATTAAGTGTGGTTATAGCGATTGGTTTCTTGGATCTCACCAGCTGGCGATTCACGTCCTTTTCTGCTATTCACAGGTGAGACTCGACCACCTGTTTACCAGACAGCTCACTGCAGCCACAGCACATGGGGTGGAGGAGGGGAAGCACAATGCTCTGCGGTGGAAGGGGAGTTTAACATCCATCTGGATGAGCTGCATGGAAAGAGTATTGAGCTTGGGCTGCAGCTGCCAGATATCAGGGTGGAAAATGAAATGAAACGCATTTGTTGTATCTGAAAAGCTCAATAAATAGGATTGGAAAAAGCAGCAGTAGAGCAAGAATAAACAAACAATTATACTAAGTGCCACATTTACTGTAACGAAGCCTGAGATTTCTAATTAAGAAAACAGAAAGACAGTTCCACAAAGAGACCCAGGTCTTTTTAAGTTTTTGTTCTGTTTACCTTCCTGATAAACATCCTGTAAACATGGACAGTAGTTTCCTCGGAGTTCATACCGGAACTCTGCTCGGATTTGGGACATCCTTCGGATCCAGTTGTCCTCAGAAAATTATAGGAACGAAATGAGCCAAATTTGCTTTCCCCGTTGCTTGTACGCACCTTTTCACCTCTGCTAACAAATTTTTTATGGGTCTGAGATCAGGAATTTATGATGGCCACTCCGCAGATTTTGACTCTGGTGTCCTTTGCAAATATAACGGTGGTATCCTTACAGCCATTTGAAAAACCCATTTACACCCAAAGCTTTCATTCGGCGGCTGATGTCTAGATGTGTTGTTTTAATATGTCCACATAATTTTTATGATGGCATCTATTTCTAAGTGTCCCAGCCAATACCTTGTCTTAAGTGGCTCACATTTGTATTGGCCACACACACATACACATGCACAAAAATTAATAAATAAATAAATCCTGATCGATTTGAGACATCCATACTATACATTACTTAAACTAAGATTAAACAAAAACAATTTTGTGAACTTCGAGGCTGGAAAAGGACAACAAATCTAAAATGCAACTATGTCGGTGATTTCCAAATGTTGTCGGGGGGAAAACAATGAAAACCATGATTAATGACATGGCTTGTAGCAGCCAGGTTATTGCAGTACATGTACACACAAACTGTAACATAATAACCTGCATTAAGTGGTTTCTCCCAACATTGTGCCTTCAAGTGCAACAGATTGAGCTCCCGCTACAGTGTTTAGAGGATCACCCTGTAAAGAATGACCTTTTCCTTTCATTAGTTAGGAGAAGGAGGTCAGATTCTCACTCCTATGGTGTTCAATAATTCTTCAGCAGTAAATTAAATTTGAGCGAAAGACTTTTCTTCCTTTATATCATCATCCTGCTCAGCCATAGTCTCTGTAGTGACATTTGTTATGTATAGCACTGAAGGTCTTTACAAAAATCTGCTGTATTGTCTAAATATATAAAGGCATATTCTGGTGTGGTGACTCAATAAATCTCCATGCTTTAAGTAGCAATTATAAGAAAACAGAATGTGCATATTTTAGTGTTTAAATTTGATTTTAATCTTGAACAAAGCACCAAATCCATTACATATCCCTATGTGAAAAAGTCACTTAACTATAAAATATATCAATGATGTCAAAAGCATACAATACAATAAGTTTTCTGATCCGCTACAGCAAATGTAGGAACAAGTAGGCAGATCACAAATTGAGAAAAATGTGAAAAAACTTAAATTTTAAAAATAAAATTAAGGTTTTTTTGTTTTATTGCAAAATATGTTTGTTGAAGTTATGAAGAAACCCCTCATTGTGAAGAAGATGGACCGAACTGTATGCAAAGTAATTCAAATCAACAGGTTTTGTAACACCCCCCTGGCTGGGGGTGATTCTAAATAAACTTTGAGGCCTGTTTTCTCACTAATCTTCTTTGCAGAGTTCCAACATTCAAATCATCAAATCTTCAATTCTTTGTCGATTTCCAAAAGTTTGACATCATTGGAAAGTTTAGATTTCAGTCTTTCAGAATCTTAAATAACTCAAAATGCTTGAGTTATTTCCAGGAACTTGTTCCTGGTTGTGCTGTGTCCAGTCACTATTTTCTAAATGCTGTCAAATGTAAGGAAAGTGTGTTTGTAACTGAAAATGAGGTTGACTGACTGAGCAGCTGCATGACGTTACTGTAACAGCTCTGCAGCGAGCTCTCTGTCATGTATCTGGCTTTGTACTTCGGTCCCACTGTGTGGATGAGGAATCACGGCGCCAGGTTAAAGGCTTTGGTCCGTTTGGCCTCGCCTGTCCGGCATCCTGCAACACAAACATTTCCACCAGCCATAATACCATAATAATGGATTTGTGATGGAGTGTTGCGCCAAGCAGAGAGGTGTGGATGGAGAGGGCAAGGCCATGTGGAGGCGTGTTTGAACAATTCCCCAAATACGGTTACAGCCAATCAAAGTGAAGTCAACTAGATAGAGCGACATATTATTACTTCACCCAACAGTACTGTAATGATATGTGGAAAGAAATATGGCCCATCAAAACAACCCCCGACAAAATGGTGAGATTTTATTTCCTGAAAGTCTTTTGGAGCGATATCAACTACATGAAGTAATTTATACAGTGATGTCACCGCTCCTTTAAATCTCCTTTGGTCAGTCAACTCTTTGACTATGTGTTTTGCATGTTGAGAAAACAAAACTTTGTGTTTGAACTTTGAATCACGGTGGTGGAGGACCACCATGTTGCTTGTCTAGGCAGGGAAGGCAAACTACGGAGAGGCTAAGATTTAAAAACTGCCTGCAAACATCTAGACATGCTGAGAGATGAAGTAAAGCAAGTGACCCAGAGTACAGGTCAGAACCATAAGTACTGATGTTCTATTCATTTGCAGCTTTTAATGACATTCAGAATAATATAAACAGCATCAATTACAACTTCACTAATATTTAGATAAATGCTTTTTAGCAAATTGCAATTAAAATGTGTTTTTAATAGCTACTAAAATTCTTTGCAGAATTTTACAAAACTAGATATTGGCACTGGTGGTGAAATAAAGGGCTGCGTCACCCGTATCCCTCCCCGTATCCGTATCCCAACCTAGTACCTCACAGGTTTCATGCAATTTAAAATGGCAAATTTCTTACCACAGGTAAAAATAATGGGAGGAAAAAAAAAAACTATGTGCAAAACAAAATTAAGTCTTGGCTTAGAATATCAGCAAACATCCACCCTAGATTTAAAAAAATATATATACCTACAATAGAAAAACAATTTATTGGTCAACCTCTTGTGGGCAGAAGTCCTGGTCCTCCATCTGCAACATAGCAAGCAACAGGGCCCTGCAGAATATAGTGAGGGGAGCTAAGAAGGTCACTGGAGTGCAACCTATGTACGCCCTATTATTACACTTATTTCATGTTTTTTTTTAATCTGTTTTATATGTTTATCTGCAAAGTAAGCAAAAAAAAAAATGCTATACATGCTATCATAAAATAAGTATTATATTAAGAGTGCATGGACCAAATGAGGAAACGATGGGAAAAGGGTGAAGTCTGAGTTTGCAAATAAAAATCAGGTCTTGAACTGGATGACCCAATTATGGTGGACACAAAAAAGCACAAATGGAGGACAAGGAGAAAAACTGCGCTCTGTGAGTTTGTGTATCAGCAGATGACTCACAACCTCAGGCTACATCTGAGTTTAGCTCAGCTGGACTTGGACAAAAATCACATTACTGTTGTCAAAGAGCATGATCCAATAAAATTAAGATGCTGATGAAGCAGGTGAGGTACTATACTAAGGAAGTTGAGAACAATTCGCTGATAATTGCAGGGCTAACATTGTTAAAGAACAACAGAACTCCATTGTAAAAATCAAAGCAGATGGTGGTGCTGAACTCCAAGCCGGAAGGTGGTGATACAATGCTGATATAAAATAGCAGGTATTAAAACAAAGCTGAAGCACTAGTGCAAAAAGTAACACGCAACTTGCAGGAAGGCATTAGTAGGATTAAAACGGATGAAGTTCCCTACAATACCTTGAAGAAATATTTTGTTTTTGTTCATTTGTTTACACTTAAAGTTTCAGATTAATTTAACTTTAGACAAAGACAACCTTATTAAATACAAAATGCAGTTTTCAAATGATTATGTTGAGGAAAAACAATCCAAACAAGCATGGCCTGCTTTAAAAAAAATGTATTAGTAAGTTATTAACCAAATAGTTGGGTTCAACTTTATTAAGCACACTCAGGCCTGATCACAGCCAGATCTGTAAGACCAAGAAATAAAAAACAAAGTAGGATTTTCCTGTATATTCTATAGCAGGGGTGTCTCTGTATGCTCCTGTTATGGACTGGCTCAACCCAATCTTACTGGCTGGCAACCTAGTCATGTGACTATCAAGTTTCTCCCAGCAAAAAAAGAAGAACATGGTCACCATTCCCTAAGCTTTATGTGGAAAACTCAACATTTAAAGAAATCGTTTACATTTATATGCATTATAATGACATTTCTAGTGACAAGTATGCATATTTTTTCACATCTTCATTCAGGGAAATCAATTAAATTGTATTTATATTGCACCAATTCACAACAGTTCAACTCAATGCACTTTACAAATTCAAACAAATCATACAGAGAGAATAGTCAAAAAGATTCCTGTCTATGGAAACCCAGCAGATTGCATAGAGGAATGTAGACAATCTTTCATTTATTTGCTTCGCCGAACATTTCAGTGTCACGGGTTCTACTGTTGAGTCAGCTGGAGCTACAGAAGCTGCTGTGGCCGTAGCAGGGCTGCATTCCATTTAGTCTGTGATCACTCCCCGTATTACATGTTCTGTTTTTCACTTGGAGAAACTTGATGGTCATGTGACTGGGATGCAAGCCAATCAGTAGGTCAAATAAAACGTAGGACTGAAATGAATTAATTAGACAAATTGTAACAATACTGTGTTTCCCCCTGTGGTCCAACGTGGCTGTTATATATTTTTTAGTGCGACAGCGTTGAGGGGAGACGTTTGTTTATGGCACAGTCGGAAAAAAGAAGACTTAAAATCAAGAATAGATTTGTGAAGAACAAATGTAGAAAGGGGATATTACAAAGTTAAGACATGCCAAAGCTCACAGACAACACACATGTATAAAGGAGAAAACAAAGTCCTTTCTGAGGGGGGGGGGGGGAACTAAAGCTAGCCTACCAGCAGCAGCAGCACAGTGAACCGGCAGAGATTTCACAGTTAAGCTTTGATAAGTTCCCATAAAAACACTTTGAAAAAAAGAGGAGCTAATTTAAACTTCACAAGTTTGAATTTCTGGTCAAATTGGAAGAACTGTGAAAAATTGTTTCAGCTCTAGGGGCTTTTTATCAGGCTGACAGGTGGAGTAGGTCTGACAGCTATATCTGTATTCCTAATATAAAGGTTAACTAATACCATAGAGCAGTGTGATTGTCAAGCCTACACAAGGAACAAAAACTGCTAATTAGGAAGCAACCACCTGCCTATAAGTTCGCCTGACAAGTGTCAACGTAAATTTATCTTGCTCAGGAAGTCTAACACCCTCCTTAAAATGTGGGATTCCAGTAATCTTTTATCCGAGAATTAGTCAGGAACATTGTAAAATTTAAAACCAGACAGATCCATGCAGCTACCCTCGCTGACTTCTTTGTTAAATAATTTAAGTGAGAAAGGCTAACAAAATCAAAGAAAGCAAATATGAAAAAGTATAAACTGAAGAAGATGAAACCTATAAATAAAAGATAAATAAATTAATGAAGCTATAGGAATTGTGACATCATGACCTAAAGGAAACCGTTTCACAAGGTAAGACTCCAGAAAACTAACTTAAAAAGAAAGAAAAACAACACTTTGCAGGAACCAGAAATGTAACTTTAAAATGCAAACATCATACTAAAAACAATGCAACCACTTGAACAGTTCACTTATACAAACGATAGGGAGACAGGTTCCAGGACAGCACTGAAGAAGGGATTATATATGAAGAAATGTAGGATGATTTGTAATGAGGAAGATGGGGAGCGGAGTCTAACTGTGGCCAGATTGGAGGAAAATCCAGGGAGAACAGAATGTAAACCACTGGGTCTGAGGTTGGCACACAACTGTGTGCGGAGCAGATTGCTGATTATGTTTTTTCCTTATTCTAGAGAAGAGATAGAGAACGAGGGAACGAGGAGACAGAGAAAGACTTGAGGACTGGAAAACAATTTTTTTTCCCTGGAAGGAGGACATAGCAGGTAAGCTTAAGAACAACAACTGGAATGCAGCAAATCATAAGGAGGCCTCATTACCACTCTTAGAGAACTATCTGGCATCTGCCTCAGGACATCCACTCCTCTTTAAGCTCCTCCTGATTGGCTTGAAGGAGCTCGAGCTGCGAAGACATGCCTGCCGGTAATGTCCTCTAATCAGTGAATGTAGGGCATCCACAAGCACGCATAAACCTGCATACAGCCCTGTGGATATGACAGCAAAATCATAAGAACCTCTCTCAGCTCTTTGGAAGAGTGCAATGCAGAACTGGAGTCAAAGGTTGAGAAGTTAACAAAACTATATTTGTACAATAAAGGAGTGGAGCAACTACTTTGAAGCGAATTGGCAAACAGGCTCCACAGAGGGGTAAGTAACACAAACAGTGAAGTCAAAGAGTTTTTTTGCAAATAATAGGGTCAGCAATGAGCTCCTCTCCATTAGCAGACAGCAGCTGCAAGATGACCATGGCACGATTAAAGAGCTAACGTAAGACAGTCATTATTCGACCTGCAGACCATCAAATGTCTTCAGGATAAGCTAGAAAAACGAAACAAAAAAACTCACAATGTGGTAAATATGAATCACATAGGACAGATGAAACAAGAACTAAAAAAAACTCTGTGAATGATAAGTCTATATGCAGAGCCTTTCCGTTACTTTCCCAAAAGTAAAAAGAGCATCCATGTTTTTGGTTGAAGAAGGACCAAAATGCAGACGGATCGATAAGTGTCGATTTTTAATATTAAAATCAAGAAAACCTTACAACAGACACGAGGAACAAACCATGAGGATAAACGACGGAACAAAATCCGGGAGAGCAACAGGAAGCATGAAGACAATGGAGGAAACAGGTGGGGAACAAAGACAAGCAGGACTACATACTGAAATGACAGGCACACACAAAAGCTAATCAGGAGAAATGAGGAAATGATGGAAATTAAAGAAAAATTGCAAAAACAGTGGCAAGAAGCTATAAAAAGAAGATGGTTCTATGGCACAGCAGCACTCAAATTGAGGTCCCCGCACCCCCGGGGTCCACAAACCATGGGTTGGGGGTCTGTGAAATGCATGTTGTCGGGCCTGAGGAGGCACTGCTGAGGATGTGTGCCTGAGGATGAGGATTGAGCTAAGTAACACAATGAACAAATATGTAACTCTGGCCACTTCATTAAGTAAGGTAAAAGCCAAATCAGTTAAAATTAGGACAACAGTTACATGAAGTTTGGCTTTATTCAGAATGAGGAGCTAATCTCCACCAAATCTCTATTGGATATATATATATATATATATATATATATATATATATATATATATATATATATATATATATATATATATA
This sequence comes from Fundulus heteroclitus, assembly GCF_011125445.2. Lineage (NCBI taxonomy): Eukaryota > Metazoa > Chordata > Actinopteri > Cyprinodontiformes > Fundulidae > Fundulus > Fundulus heteroclitus. Next base: position 21,001,040 of record NC_046376.1, on the reverse strand, counting down.
TATATATATATATATATATATATATAGTACAAAAGGCTGTTTAAAAACACTATTAGCATGAGGAATCTGAAGGAGTCCTTGGAAAAATGTTACCGCTGCTTAGGGATCCCTGACCATGGAAAGTTTGAGAGCCTCTGCTATAGAATATACAGGAAAATATAGGAAGGGATAATAACCACAGTTGGGACATGATGCACTTAATTCAACATTACATATTATGGGAAAACATAACAGGAAGACGTCAACTCAGTGGGAAAAAATTAACTATAGAACATTTATAACTGTATGAAACACCAGAAACAAAGAACAGAATTAATAAGGAGTCTTGAGCAAGAAAAGGAACCGTACAATCTTGTAGATATTTTAAGGAGAAGTCCCTCCTATGTGAGCTATAAGAATATTTTTCATTAGTTGTTGATAAGTGGATGTTCCATCCATTATCTATACCCACTTACCTGTGCAGGGTCGTAGTGGGGCTGGTGCCTATCTCCTGCAGTCATTGGGTGAGAAGGCAGTCTACACCCTAGACAGGTAATCGCTGGTCCATCACAGGGCAACACAGAGACACATGGGACAAGCAACCATGCACACACACATACCTTAGGGCAATTTAAAGAGACCAACTAACCAAAAAAACAACTAGTCATGTTTTTCAACTGTGGGAGTAAGTCAGACTACCCAGAGAGAACACAAGTACATGGAGTATATGCAAACTCCATGTAGAAAGACCTCAGGCTGGGATTTGAGACCAGGACCTTCTCACTGCACGGCAACAGTACTACCAACTAGTACCCGTACCAACACGGCCCATGAATGGATTAGTTAAGAGAATATAGTACTTGTTCTGATCTAATAGAGAGTGATCAAACATAAACAGGAAATCACAGTACAGGAAACGTAACAGCAAAGAAATAATCAAAATACAAACACCTGAAGATTGTGACAGTGAAACTATTAGAGTTCAGAGAGACACTTGAAGCTACTGTGCAGTAACAAACCAGAGACAACTCTGCCCAAAAGAGGAAATGCGTATCGAACGTAGGCAAGAAAGTGGATGAGCTGACTCAAGAAATCCACAGCATTCAAAGATCCATTGAAGCTGAAAGGGGAAAAGGGAAGGGTACTAATAAGAACTCCATAAACTCACACTACAACTAAGAATACTTGCCAGTGCTAGTGTTGTACAATTTAACCCATTTGATTATGAATATTATTATTAAATATAGTTGGGTATTATGACTGATAATATGTTGGAAAGATGTTTCCAAATGGTTTTGATTAAGAGCTACCAGCCTTTAATGATTATAACCAGCACTTGGATTTATTAAATAACAATTATTAGTTTTATTTACCATGTATGATGGATTTCTAGTGAGTTGTAAGATCGAATTAGACTTGCCACCAGTGAATGTTAATAACCATTAAGTATAATTGCACTTTGAATCCCTAATCATTACCCATAAGTACAGGGAAATAATGCATCTTATGCATATTCGTATTGTTAACCCAAAAAGGGTGATTCGTACTAGAGAAACCTTGATTACTGATATAAAAACCACAGACAACCATAATTAAACTAATTTAAAATGTACTAAACAAATAATTCTGTTACAGCAATTATTCTGTTTAATACTAATACTACTGGGACGCAGCGGTCTTTGTGAACTGCTTGGCCAAACAGAAAACATTTTTTGCCTTGTCTGTCGACAGGAAAGGGGAAAAAAACTCCTAATTTCTCCTTGGTTGTGCGCTACGAACTAGTTAAAGTCCCAGACCTCTCTTGTCAATCCCACGACAAGAGGTAAAGAGGTAAAGTGGTCTGAGGCTTTGTCCAGCAAGGCGATGTCCACCATTTCCAACATGTGTCCAAATGTGAGGGAATCTCAGCTGATGGTGGGGTTCTCTCCATTACAATGCAAATTGCGGGGAGAAACAAGTGACCGGCCACGCCTTGGTTTTACATCTCTGGAGAAAGACTCACCGGTGCCAGAGTTGGTCCTAACCATGTTGCATGCTAGTAGCCGTGGTCAGATTGGTCATTTTATGGCATAACAACAGTAAAAAGCAGCTGGCTGAAAGTACAAATGGAATTTAGAGAATAGATTGAAATCCAGAACAGAAACCAACAAAACAAAGAAATGGCACTTCAAGGTGTAGGACTTGTAGAAATATGTGAAGGAGAAAGTAGAAGACAACAGATCTCTTTAAAAAACTAATCTTAGAAATATTCTTCCCAAAGAGTCCTTAAGGATATGCTCAAGTTCAAAGGGTGTTGAAAAGAATGACAATTTTAGTGGGAAAAGAACCTGCACATTGCACAAACTATCTACTGAGCCAAAGCATAACAACAGACAGTCAGAAATACAAGGTAAAATAAAACACCAACCCCAAGAAGCAGGATACTTCAGATGACACCTTTTAACAAAGCATTAAGGTAAGAGGAACTGGAGCATAATGGACACTAAGGTATTGTGCTTGCACTTAAGAAAATAACCTTTAATATTTATGAAATGCATCTTCCTAATACTACTTTTTCCTTGACTTTTATTTTGTTTACTTTGACGTTAGGCTGCTAATTCACTCAGGGCGTATATCAAATTGAATTACATGTTGCCCAGTTTATATTAATCAGTTTGAGTCACATTAAATAAAAAAAGGTAAATCAATAGCAACAGGAAAAAAGCTTTACATCTGATGAATGTAAGAAGGTCAGTGCATTGAGGTCTTGGGTTTAAATCCATTCCTGGGGAGCCCCATGGTTCGAAAAAAACATGCATGGTAGATTAATTGGTCTCGTTGAAGTGCCCTTAGAGTCTGAAAAAGTTTTTTGTTTTTGTCGCAAACATGTTGCCTTGTGATGGACCAATGATCATGTGAGGACGTTTCCTACAAACCAAACATACAGCCTACTTTGGTTCAGAGTGTAGAGTGTAGTCCTGTGTGTCTCCAACAACCTACCTCTGTGTGAGGCTTCTCTGGTGCGGTGCCTTTTGTCTGTCTTCCTGGGTCTACAACGGCCTTACGGAGCCAAGTCTACCTATCCTCTGCTGCTCCGGCTGGAATGTTGCAAGCTTTCTATTTTTCTCACCATTGTTGCAACTTTGCAACTCCAGGTGGCAACTTCACTCAGATACACTCACTCAACACAAACACACTTTCAACACATACTCTCGCCAACACACACATACACGCTGGCACCCACACACCCACCCATGCACCCACACACAAATAATTCAAATGGTTAAAGGTCATACACGCACCAGTTAATATTACATCAATGTGGCCACCCTGCTTTGGTGCTGGATCCAGCCTTGATTTAATAAAGTCGATCATGCAATTAGGATAACGTCTTCAGATATCATTATTGTCGATAACTGCCCTGCTACACATAGGCAACTAGCTTCTCTACATAGTACGCCTGAAATGCCAAGGCAGGATGCATGGAAAAAAAAAACTTTACTGCAATGTTTTATAACTAGGCTGTGATGGGAACGTATGTCGTTGACTTAGATCATCTGTATAATTAGCCTGAAATGACTAGATTTCTGCATACTAACAGGTTTCTTTGTAAAGTGCTTGGTTGTGACATTTGTTTCGAATTGACACTGTTTAAATAAACTTGAATTGCATTGACTAACTTTTATGTGAAATGCCTGCAAAGGTTTCTTTTTGTTCCACTCCACACCTACAACATGATCAGCCTCCATCTGTAACTTGCTTTAAAAGTGTTTTTTTTTTCTCCGTGTAAGATTTGAGCATCCGTTTAAGCTTTCACCGATCCGGATAAGCCAACTTTGACCTTTTGCCATCCAGTTTGCTGGTACTGAGAAACTGACCTCTCCAGACAGCTAAACAAATTGAATTTCTCCCTCTTGCCATTTACTCTCTCCCTGAGTAAGCCATATCTGTAATCAGTTTAGATAATTCAATCTTCATCTTCATCTTCATAAACTCTCCATCTTAGTTTTTGAAATAGGGACAATTTGACAAGAGACCCCAGTGTAATTAATAATACTAAAAAGGCTAAATTACATGCAAATAAATTATAGTAAATTAATTTGGATCTTTATTTTGATAAATACAATCAGTCTCCCAGGCCTCTTTAAATGTGTAAGCGATCGCTCACTTGCAAAGAAGTAAGTGATACATCCCTCCAAACTGATTTGGTAGATATTTGATAAATCACGAGACGTATTTTATATATATACACACAAAAGCAGCGGCTGGTAGGTGGTTGCTTCAAAAGACACAGGGGGAATAACGGAGACTCCAAGCATGTATGGAACTCCAGGGATTTTGTTTTCATCCAGTTTAATTTATATGAAGGTTGGTGTGCATGAGATGGCATTAACTATTGATATTGTGTGTGATGACCCGGCGGGGTGTTTGTTTTGTGTGCTTATAAAACTGGACTGAAGAAGAATAGGTTGGACATGTGCAATGATGTGCTCTTTCCTTGGTGCTGTTCTGCAATTTAGAGCTGGCACTCAAAAAATAATGAGTGCAGAGGGAATAAATGGGAGCTAAAATGACAGAGCGAGAGAGAGAGAGAGAGAGAGAGAGTGAAACAGAGAGACAGAGAGAGAGAGAGATGTTGAATAAAACATAAACAGACTGAAAGAGATGGATCGATTGGTTGTGCTTTCCCCCACTGCACAGTGTAAGCCGGCTGATTCAGTACTAAGCATACCTGCCAGCTCGACTGTGCATAGATACAGTCTACATAATAGTCTTTGCAACATGTGTTCATCGAAAGATGTCTGCGCCACAAACCTCTACTGAGCCACAGATTTAACCTCAGATTAGATTTCCCAGGGAAATCACCACAACATTAATCACCCCTACTAGCTGCAGTTCCTCATGCTTAAACATGCTCTGTGTCTACACACACCAGCTTTTGGTTGTTCTCCCTTTGCTGGCCACTTTAGCTCCCATCCCTGTCCCACACCAGGGACCAGCTGGTCTGAGCAGGCTCCTATTATCTCTGTGTTATTAGACTGGGGAGATGGAGACATTTAACACGTTTGCTTCTAAGACCAAAGCCCCCACGGCCCTGCATGTAAATTGCATTGCTCTTGCAAACAGCCTTATTAAAATATGACCACTGAGAAGGAACTCGAACTTTATCTTTCTGATCCACTTTCAGAAGCGTGTACTGTTGGATGGGTTTAATAATTGTTTTAGAGTCTGATATCAAATATTCAATAACTCTGAAGTATCTGCTGATTACAGTTCTTTATGAGAAAAACTAAATTACAACCTGTGTCGTTCATTCTTACTTGATTCATGGAACTGGTTTCCCCAAAAGTTAGCAATCTCTCTGCAACAGGTTCTCAACAGCTTTCATCCGATCCTGATGTCCACTTAGATTTTCCCTCTTTGGCTTGATCTGATTTGTGAAGAGCTCTAATTGGCTGTTTGTTGTTTGCAGACTGCTGCTTGTAGCTATGGGGTTTCTCCTATTGATCACATCAGATTACACCCAGTTTTAGCTGATCAGACATAAACACAGACTCACTTGTCCATCCGATTACACCACTTAGTGTTAGAGCAGCAATAGTCAATCATTTTTTTTCTTTATTGTGTATGACATTTCTGTATGAAGAGATTTCTGTTTTCCTTTTTTTGTCAGTCTGTAGATATCCTAGTCTCAATATGCTGTAAATTCAAATCAGTAAGGTTCAAATCTGAGTACATTCCTCCATGAATAAAACTGTGAATTTTGCTAAAATTGAATTTATCTTAAATGTATTCTTTAAAGACACAGTGTAGGTATAGAAACAGAAATAGCATCAACTTTAGGGGAGTGAAATTGACAATATTCTCTGTAAAATTGCCTGTGGGTAACTTTACATCAAAGACTGCAAAGATCACATTTGGGGTTGCCCAAGGGTCCATCCTGGGTCCCCTCCTATTCAATGTCTACATGGTCCCTCTAGCTCAGATCATAAAAAATAACATCAGTTACCATAACTATGCAGATGCACACAGCCCTCCATCACCATGTCACCAGGAGACATTCAAGGGAGTAAATGCTTAGAAGAAATCAATGTATGAATATGCCAAAATTTTCTTCAGCTGAATAAAAACAAAACTGAAGTAATCATTTTTGCCCCAATAGAGGAGCAATCAAGAGTTAGCACATTGCTTCAGCTAAAAATCACTGATCAGGCCCAAAATATGGGTGTATTGATGGACTTAGAGATAAACCTTCAAAGGCATCTAAACACAATTACAAAGTCGGCCTTCTATTATAACCTGAAGGACTAAATGTCTCAGCAGGATCTCTAAAAACTAATCAATGCATTTACCTTCAGTCAAATCGATTACTGCCATGGTGTTTTCACAGTTCAGCATTCAGCTTCTATGCTCCAAAAACCTGGAACAAACTTCCATAAAATTGCTAAACAGCCGAAAATATGAGTTCCCTCAAATCAAGGTTAAATTAAACCTATTCGTTTAGAGTTGCCTTTGAATGCTCTATTTAAATGCCTTGCTTTACTGTAAAGTAAATTACATTCTTGGACCAGTCTTGTATACATATGTCATATTAGTTGATGTTGGCACAAATGTCCAAACATAGTCCTAAATACATTGATTTCTACACATGCAACACATGTCAGGGAAGAATTTTTGATCATCACACCACCTCTGAGTCAAGTACAGGACTGCCTGTTTAAATATTGTCTATTCTTGAATAACAAATAAACTTTGAGATTTATATGTTCTGTAAATGATATAAAGTTATGTCACATTCCAATGAGCTCAATGTTGTCAATGGATTTACACATATTGGTCCATTTTGTACTTTACATTTTAAAAATCACGCAAAAGTTACCAAAACAAAATTTCCCCTTCAAGATTTGCACTGTTAGGATGTACTTTACTCAATACTCCACCCAACCCACCCACCCCCCCCCCCCCCCCCCCCCCCCCCCCCCCCCCCCCCCCCCCCCCCATTGTTTATGGCATCACCACTTGATTATTCCCAACTAGTCCATATCTTAAAATAAGAGAACTGCTCAAGAAAGCTACCCAGTGCATCGCAAAAGAATTTGTATCCTATGAACAATTACACATTTTGTAATGTAACAACCACAAACCTTGTTGTACTTTTTATTATTTAAAGTTAGACAACACAAAGTAGGACAATGCTGAGGAGTGAGCTGAAAATGGAATGAAAATATGTTTACAATTAAAAATCTGAAAAGTTTGCTATGCACATGAAGTCAGTTCCCCCGAGTAAAAATTATGTAGAACCAAATTCTGCAACAATTACAGCCACCCAGTCAAATTACATAGAGGGCATTTGTGCACAACAATTTCCATGTCTCTCCACAGATTCTCAGTTGGACTTAGAGCTGGAATTTGACAAATACCCTTTAAACTTAACCATTTCAATGTAGCCCAGCTACATATTTTTAGCAAGTTTCCTGCGAATTTAGCTCCATCCAACCTTTCTATAAATGCTGGACAGCTCCCCTACCTCGTGCTGAAGAAAACATCCCTCACATGATGCTGGCACCACCATATGTCACTATGGGGATGGTGTGTTCATGATGGTGTTAAGTGTCAGTCTGTCTTCAAATACAGAGTTTTATCTGTTATTGAATTTCTCATATAAAGTTGCCTATAAACTTGCATGGGAGGGACCACAGAAGAAAATTGCCCCAATAAGTCAAAGTTAAAAGGTATAATTATTTACATTAGTGGTAATTGAAATGTTAGTAGAATATAATATTGTTTTAATACTGGTGTTTCCTTTTCGGAACCAATATTTACCTGTTTTGAAATTGTATTGTTCTATTTCTTGTTTTACTATTTTGTGACCTACTGTTCAGCACGTTGTTTCAAAGAGCTTTACAAATAACATTATTATTATTATTATTAATTATTATTATTATTTAAAATAATAATTATTCTGAACCACTGTAGAATATATTCCATATAATAAAAGTTTATTTATTTATTAACATCTTGTTCTATAAATAAATAAATACAGTTTGAAACGTGACAAATTGCAATAGCTGCTCTTGTCTAACAACTGTGTAACAGTGCCATCTACTGGCGTCTCTTTGTCATTACACGCATCGCAGACCGTAAACAGAGGCAGGCGGATGTCTCGGATGTGAGCGGATCCCGTTATTTTGGACGGACAGGCCTGGATCGGTCCAGTAGGTTCCTGCTTTCTTTCAGAACCAGGGGATAGAAGAAGGAGGCCGGACTAGTACCTTGATTTCGTTCCTGCCCGTAAGTACCGAGCATCATGCGCGGATTTTATTGCCATCTATCTCGTTGTTTAGATGGGTTTCGGCCTACTGGAACCAACCCGCCCTGTCAAAAACAGACGGCGCATTTATTCATTTGGCACCGTGGTTTTCCCCAGATATTGTGCATGTTACTAAATGTTTAAGGGTATAATGTTTGAACTGCAGCAAGCTGCTTGGTGAAAAATGAAACCATTTAGCTGTCTTTAAAACCTCCTATTAGTGTAAAAACGAGTGAATACATTAGACATGACGCAGTCGGAATTTTTTTTTTTTTTTTTTCACAATTTGTAACAAAATAAAGCCTCAGAGACATTGCAGAACTTGTGTGATGCTGAATCACCCCGGATGTCTCACATCAACATCTGCACATAACAGAATGTGGCCAGATTTCTAATGTTTAGATTTCCCTAAACTATAGACAGAAATAAGAAATTATTACACAATACTCCATCATTCTGTTGTTTCTTCTGCATCCAAAATTGATTAGATTGACTCAAATGTTTCAACAGAATAAGGTACGCTATTTCTGAATCATGATAGGAAGACATCTCCCAGTCAGCATGCGCAGTAACTTGAGACTGAAAAGATGAAATCATACTGAGACATTGCTGTAGGGTTGTTTATGGAGCTGCTGTGAGTAGAAGACAACAGATCATGGATGCATGGATGGATGGATGGATGGATGGATGCATGGTTTGTTTATTCTATTTTTTATGCCCTCCTCATCATGGCTGCAATCTGCTTGTTGTATTCCCAGTATTACACATTGATCCTTGCAGCACTGACACCTCAGACGCCTTGGGGTCACCATGCGTCCTTCCACCACATATGCTGCTCTGCTCTGTCTGCTCGCTGGAGCAGCGATAGCCATTCAGAGCCCACAAACAGGTGAGAAAGGCCACCACTGGAACCAGATGGTGCTCTAAGCATCCGCGGTGGGTGAATGCAAGAGGGAGGAAAAAGACAGGAAGGTCAGGATGGCAGCATCTGTAGTAGTGGTGGGGCTATACTTATGATCCAACCTTTTTTGGTCTTTTTTTTTATAAGCATATAACGTGGCTATGTACCTTTAAAATAAATTTTATTAATTTCACCATGTGGCTCCCAAGCTCTTGTGTGCACTTTGGTCCTATTACAAACAAGCCGGACATGACAGGATTCCTGTAATCTGACGAAGAAATCGATCTCTTTTGCCCTCTCACTGCCTAAATGGTTCAGATTAATATCCCATCATGGTTAATCTGAAAATACTGTTGTTTTTTAAATAGCTTCCTCATCTCTGTGTTATCTTTGACGTTATTTTTAAAACAGCTCAGTGATGCGTAGCCAGTTGTCATTTTTTGGTTGTAAATATGCACGAGCAATGAATAATGCATGAACATCTAGGCTAAAATTGGGATATATTTAGTCTAAAATGGACAGATTTCGTCTTTTAGGATTTTTTATAAAAGTATAGAATTTTGACTTGTTTTAGCCAAGATTGACAAATATTAAAAACAAAACACACACAAAAAATGATTATGAGTAAATACAAAGTGCAATTTTTAACTCAAGGTTAATAAACAGCAATCCAACTGAACCTTACCTTTATATATATATATATATATATATATATATATATATATATATATATATATATATATATATATATATATATATATATATAGACTTTGATAACACCAAATTAACTGTTAACAACCAAATCCTTACTGCAGCTCTAGAGCTACTGTTTCAGGTGACATAACATCATCTCGTTTTAAGGTAAAAGAGATGGAAACTGTTGTCCACATTTTAGCTGTTACTACACTAGACCTTTAACATTTTCACCCATCAAAGATACTGCCTGCTACGTGTCACTTTTAGTCAGACCCTTTCTTCTTTTAGCTGCAGATTACACTATAAAAAGGACACAGGCTTGAATGTAGCGAGAATGGAGCCATGATTTCAGACAGTGTTGGAGGCTGTGTCTGCACAGCGGGTTTCACAGGGGACCACTGTGGAAAGGATTAAACAGAACATACAACGACTGCTGTTGATTTCACACTTACAGATATGTGTGCACGCTCTGCTGCATTCTTTGGCAAAGATAGCTCCGTATTCTGTTAGAAAATCTTTTTTAAAAATAAAGATAACTTGACTGAAACTAGTTGAAATGATACTGTATTTTCAAATCTAGTCAGGTAATACAGCTGAGAGTTCAGGTATTCCTTCATGTATACATTCATCCACAGCGTGGGTCTTCTGTGATTTATGTAAGCCTTACAGATCCCTGCTACTGACTAGAATTCATAGAGATAATTTAAAAGGGTGAATTAACGACTCGACAAGATACTAATTTCATTGTTTGCTGATCAAACAATGTGCTTCTATCTTATGTTATTAGTCATACATTCTAGGCTATTTGCCCGCCATTTTTTATGCGCAGGAACAGTTTTATCATGGGATAATTAAATATTACGAATCTTTCTTTTCTCGTAAAATTGTTAACTTTTAAAGAAGCATAATATGCGATCTGTAAAGGAAAGTAGGTAGCGGCCATGCTGAGCAAAGTCGCTGTTCTCTCAGTGTTCCTGGACAAGCATCAGGCCACCTCGCTGATCTCCCGTCAGAAGAGAAATGCTGGAGCCACCACCTTGGAGCAGGCGTGCATGGAGAGGGTGTGCACCTATGAAGAAGCCAGGAAGTATTTCCAGGACTCATACCGCACGGTTAGCTTGCTGTGGATTCCCTTTTTATTTTCAAGTTATTATAAAACATCCTTATATCTCATTGTAATAACCAGCAGATAAGAGCTCCAGGCAACTGCTACTTGCTGATCATGTGCAATTTTTCTTCCAGGACATCTTCTGGTCTGTCTACATCGGTAAGTTGTATATTATAGGAGCCTTCCACTCAAGAATGCATTACCGACTTTTTAACAGACTTGATCTCTGCTCAGATGGAGACCAGTGTGCTGAAAACCCCTGCAAGAACGGAGCCATGTGTTCAGACAGTGTTGGAGGCTATGACTGCGTCTGCAAGTCGGGTTTCACAGGGGTCCACTGTGAAAAAGGTACAGAACTCTAGTGGGCGCCTGATAAAGATTGTTCTCTCTTGAATACTTATACCTTAGTATGCACCCTCTTAAACCCCTTCTGTTTCACGACGTAGATGAGACACTTTGCACTCTGGAAAAGGACAAGGGCTGCTCACAGTTTTGCAAACCAGGCTACATGTCCTACGAGTGCTCCTGTGCCCGTGGCTGGAAGCTCAAAGGCAAGGAGAACTGTGAACCTGCAGGTATGTTCAAGCAAAAAAACAACTTGCTTTTTTTTTTCGTCTGTTTTTTTTTTCTACTTTGACGATGTGATGTTTCTTTCTTATTTACCCTAGATTGACGCCATCTAAAATCAATTTTTTATACATTTGTTGGCAGTAAATAACCCTATCATTTCAAATTGTGTCATAAAGAGACAATGAGAAAAGGAGAAATGGTGAAGTCACTTAGAATTGTTACCATAGATTTACGGCCACTGTATAAAAACAAGCATATAATTAGTATTGTACGACTTTTAAACTGTTTGACTTGGGTCAAATGTTTTGGGTAACCTTCCACAAGCTACTCATGACAGTTTTGCTGAAATTTTGGCCCATTGCTCCTGATAGAGCAGGTCTGACTGGGTCAGGTATGTAGACCGCCTTGTTTGTAATTACTGTTGGTAATTTTGAAGACATAGTATTTGCATAGTATTAAGCTTTGACTTCCTGGCTGATACATTTAGACATAATGTTCTTTCTCTCGTAACGCCATCTGATATTTGAAGTGCACCTGTCAGCCTTTGAGGAAAACGCTCAGACAGCAGGATACTACCTTTCCCGTACAGTTGAAAACGTGTTATCAGGCTTGTTGACTAGGCTTGTTGACTAGACCAGGTAGCTATAGGCTGTACCTATAGCTACCTGGAAATCATACCCAAGGCTGAAAAAAACTTGTAGAGGTCTACATTTCTCTTCCTGATATTGTGGTACATTTATTTTTGAAGTTTCCATGATGCCAGACAAAAAAAAGCGCCGTGTTTGAGGTGTTTCCCTAAAATGAACCCGCAGGTGTGCCTTCATTTCACCGAAATGTTGTGAATTAACCAGAAGCTCAAGAAACGCTTGACTTATATTGTTTTATTGAAGAAAAAAAGTTCTCTCTCATTGTTAATGGATTTAGCAGATAGAAATGAAATAGGTAACCCTGACACAAATCCAGCAAACATCAGTGAGAAAAAAAAAGTATGTTAAAATCTGGATTCAACTATCTGCAGCTAGGTAGGATTCTGAGTTTCATAAAGAAAAACTACATCTGATCAGAACTGTCTTTCCTTGTTAGTGAGAAACCCCTGTGGTCAGGTGACAGGCCTGCCTGCGTGGAAGACCAGACAGTCAACTATTGCTGCCAGTAACTTTGAGGGACATCCTTGCACTTCAACTGAGTGTCCTTGGCAGGTAAGGGGAGCCCACTCTGATGGAGCACCTTGAACAGCCTCCTTCAGATGTTCCGTTTCGTGTTCCCACAATATCTCCATCCTTTCACCAGGCTCTCCTGATGAGTCCAGAGTCTCCAGCCTACTGTAGTGGAGTCATTCTGAAGGAGAACCTGGTCTTGACTTCAGCCCAGTGTGCCAACAAATACTCATCCTTCACAGTGGCAGTTGGTGAGTTACTCAACTTTAGAGGTGTATTAAAATAAAATTGTCCATTTTTAAGCAATGGATCATATATTATATATATCTATTTCTAAATTTGATGTGATTTCTTGAACTCCCTAGAGAACACCATACGTTTAAAAAGACCAGGGGTTCGGTAATTTCTCAGTTCTGATTTATTTCAATAAGTTGAAAGAACATATGGTTTTAATTGTTTGGGTAGAGGTGAGCTACCAATTGAATGAAAGTTTGATTTGATAATTCAATGGAACTTATGCACATTTACACGTATTTACTGTTCATAAATGAGAATTAGGCAGAACAGCACACATTAAAATTAGCAAACGACGAAACTCTACTGATAGGAATGAAAGGGCTCTGAAGTAAAGGAAGAAAGGTTCAGCAATGTTAATATTTAATGGAGAAGGTAAAATGGTTAATCAAACTTCATCAGACCTTTGTAGAAACACAAATGAAAAGGTCTTTGCTTGTCTAATTTGTTTTCTATTTGAGCTAAGAGGGTTGCTATAATCTGTTTTGATCCAGTTTAACAGAGTAACAGCGAGGTTTCTCATTTCTGAGACTTGCTTACTGAATCTCAGGCTGTCAACAGAAAGGCATGATAAATATCCAGCTCCTCATCACGCTCTCTGTCAGTCAAAGGAGTCCCTGCCCATTGCGCTTATGACTGTTCTAGCTTACTCTAAGGAATGGGGGGGGGGGACCCATTGTCTGTTCAACTGATTAGGATGTGTGGATAAAATGGGCGCTTCAAGTCCCAGCGGGGATCACGTCTCAGTGTAAGGACAGTGCAAGTGAGGTGCATCCTTCTCAGGAATTACAACAAAATTAAATCGCCTCTCACAAATGTTTGTGGAGCAAAATGTCTCCAGATTGCTCACAGGTAGACAAACAGGCAATGCTGATAGAAACCGAACAAGCAAAACGGTTCTGCTAGGCACAGTTAATCAGTCTGGACCGTGCAGATGGTGCCTCTCTCGGAAGGATCGAAGCTTCATGCATCTCTGTTTTCTTTTTCTGACATGGTGTATAGTTCCTAGATGTTGTACCAGGATACATTCAGTCTTTATTAACCCTTATATGACATCCGCAACCAAAATTAGGACCAGGGACAGAGACACTTAGCCATAAAAAGCCCCTGAAAAAGCCTTATCCCATCATCCTATCAGCTTGATAAGTTGCCAATGTAGTCATAACAGTATACTAAAATTAAAATTTAAGTCATTCAACAACAGCCTAAGATAACATCACTTATAATAATCAGTGCTACCAAATCATATAACTGGGTCAACTATCGGGTTTGCTCATGTAGAAAGAAACCAGCACGTGTGTGAGTATAACCTGAAGTCCTCGGCGTCTCAGCTCTGTGCACCTTTTCACACCATAATAAAGTTGACCAGAGGATACAATTAAAGGTCTAAAAATGTCACATTTGATGGTAGTATAAAGTACTGGCCCATGGTTGCAAAATTAAAAGCTTAAAATTTTAAATATTAGAACATAAGAAGTAATAATCAGTGTAAGACAGAGAGGACTGTCTGTAGATAATATATGACTCAGTCTAATGTAAATAAATCACATACTGTATTTTTAATTACAAAAATTATGTTGAACTAATGAAAACCAATTAATTATGTTGATCTGATTATAATGTAAAATTTTTGCATCAAATAAAAATATATTGGCACAATATAATAGTTTACATTTTACTTAACATAACCATTTTACTGTATTGACGTGCAATGATGTCACTAAGGTATAATATATGCAGTTTACCTTAATAGTGTCTCATATGGTATACCAATGTATACATAGATATAAAATGAATGTAAATTTGCTGTTTACTCATTAATCATATTAAAGTGGACAGAATGCAATCAGGGCAGGCGTGGAGCTGTACGTCCAAAAGCACATCTAGAGACATTTTTGCAAAATCTTGTCTACAAACAACCACGGTCAGTCAGATTGGGTAGAGAGTGTCTGTGAACATCAATTTTCAAGTCTAATTGAACATTTTACATTAACTTTAGGTTTGTACTTTGACTGGGCTGTTCTAACACCTCATAGATGCTTTGATCTAAACTACTTTGTCGCTGCTCTTGCTTTATGTTTCTGGTGCTTTTCCTGCCGGAAGGATCATTACTTAACCTGGTTTTCTTCACAGATTGCCCTAAATTTAGCACCATTCATCTTTTCATCATTCTTTCCAGCTTCTTTGTCCCTGTTGTAGAAAAAGCCTCCTCACACTATGATGCTGCTGCCACTCTTTCTCACCCTGGGGATGGCGTCACTATGCTGTGTTAGTTTCCCTCCGCATCCAGCGCTTTGCAAATAGGCCTAAAAAATCATTGTTGGTGTCATCTAACCAGAGCGGCATCTTCCACGTTTTCCATGACCCCTACGTTGCATGTGAAGAATTTTACAGGGGACTTTAGCAACTTCCTTTAACCATAGATTTCTGTGTTGCCCCTCTTCGATGAAGTCCAGATTTGTGCTGTCCTGTCAACACTTTGTTCCACCTGAGCTGTGTGGACCTCTGCAGCTCCTTTAGACTTATCACGTGTGAGTCGGTTGCTTGTATGATTAATTCTCTATTTTTCAGGTCTGTCAGGTGAATGCCCATGTCTTGATACGTTATGGCTGTGCCACATTCTTGACTTTTTTTTTATTAAATGAACACGAATACGATAATACTGCTTAAACACCCCAGATCCTTGGCCAATCTTGAGTTCTAACACCTCATAGATGCTTTGAGGTGTTAGAACTCCACATGAAGCTCTTTCTTCACTAATGTTGTCTGAATAACCTTTGAGATTTTCGCAGAATAGCTGTGTTTGTACTGAGATGAAATCCCACCAAAGTGTACACATTATGTGTCTAAAGGCAGTTCATTGCATTGAATTGTATGTAGGGTATCAGAGTAAAGGGAGCAGAGTAAAAATACAAGCATACCTGCAAAGTAGTGCAAGTCACGCACTACGTTGTGTGACTCGGTCACATACAAGTCTAATTACATAACCTTTCATAAGATTTAAGATTGACACAGATTTAAGATCACCCAGACACTGTATGTGTCTTCAATTCAGGCGCTGCTCTGCACAACACACACACAAAAAAAACTAATGTTGTCATCTTTGCTTACCTGCGTCTCCCCAGGAAAGCGTAGCACCAACACTGAAGTGGGAGAGCAGACGCTGTATACGAAGCTGGTTCACTTCCACCCTCGTTACGTGACAGACAGCCCCGAAAACGACCTGGCTGTGATCGAGCTCAGTAACCGCATAACGTTTAGGCCGCACATCATCGCCGCCTGTCTTCCAGAGAAAGACTTCGCCGAGAGTGTCCTAATGTCTGGAGATTTCCCGGCGGTTGTCACCGGCTGGAAAGAACCGACGCAAGAGTCCAGTTTCCAGGGGCCGCTCACTATTAACCAGCTGGAGTACAGCAAGCTGCCTCAGTGCTTGGAGACGTTCCCCAACCTGATGACCAACAAGATGGGCTGCACCGCCGCTCGGGCCAACGCCGACTGCAACATGGGCTCCGGCAGCCCCTTGCTCACTGCGTACAGAGATGTGTTGTTCCTCACAGGGGTGGTGAGCAAACCAAATGGGGCTGACTGCACCAAAGGATACATCTTCCAGAAAGTGTCACGCCACCTCAGCTGGCTGCAGGCGCTCATGGGTTCCCGTTAGATCGGTGAAGTGAGGGAACAGCTTGAGCTTGATGATTAATTTAGAGCAATGCAGGCAAATATATACTAAAACAGGGAATCTGTTGTATACTTTCTCTTTTGTTTGAACCCATTCAACATAAGCTTGTGTGTGTGTGTGTGTGTGTGTGTGTGTGTGTGTGTGTGTGTGTGTGTGTGTGTGTGTGTGTGTGTGTGTGTCGGGGGGATGGGGGGGGGGGGGGGGGGGTTAAGATATCCATAACAAAATAAACACTGTAGTCTGTTGGATTTGTTCCCTCTGTGCACTTCATCTTCTATCCACAAGGGGGCGCTCTGTTAACATCCTTAGTGAGCTTCTTGCATGTGTCAAATGTTGGGAGGTAAGACCTGTGAATTATTCTGCATGTTTGTGACAAGAGCATTCCTTCCTATACCATTAGAGTGATGTTATTTCTGCAGCAGTGTAATGGTTAACGCGCACCTTAAAGGACTCCTAGTAATCATGGTTTCATGAATGTAATAAACCATAAACCCACATCTCTCTCTTTTTGCATCTGATTTGTAGTAATGTGGCATATTATTTCTAGCAGATATGGAGGAAAAGCTGTTACGTGGCGTTTATGGATATTTGGGATATCGGTCATTTATAAACAATACAGACGTTGAGCTTTGATTTTAAACTGTGCAGAATCTTTTTTTAAGGTTTGTCAAGATCAGAAACCTGGATAATAATCTACCATAAATAAATGTATATCAGGGAATTGCAAAACAATCAAATCCAGACTATAGTCACTGCTTTTCCCCCAAAATTTACATATATGGTGTGAAAAGGTATTTGCTCTCCTACACATTTCTTCTTTATTATCAAAAAGCACTTTTTTAATGAGGTTTTCATTTAAGACAAATAGCAACCATCCCCCATGTTAGGTAAATGCCATCTAAACCTAATAACTGACCATGGCAACACCATGTTTGACCTGTTGGGATGATGAGGTTTATTTTTTTTTTCTGAAATGCTTTTAGTTTTATGTCAAAATGTTCAACTTTTGTCACCTTGGGTAATAATGTTCAGGTTTAGTGTAATTAAACTCTGACCAACCCTGCAATTGATGATCAAGGGCGGCAATTACTCTTTCACCAAGGGGCCATGTTGGTTTAATAAAAACAAAATACAATTTCTCTGGTTTTCTCTGTTAAAATCTGGTTGAGGATCTGAAATATTTAGATGTGTCAAAAACAGGAAATCTGTAAAAAAAAAAATAAGACATACTTTGACAATAAAAAGACTGACAAAGTCAGTAAGAAACGATAAATAACACTTGAAAACTGAACTTGATCCTAAATTGATTTTTTATTATTATTTCCCTCATAATTCTATAGTTTAAGATGATTTTTAACCTTTCATGAGACATTTTATGAAAGCTAGATAAGCCAAAGGTTATGCAAGAAGTCCTGTCCTGAAAGTCAGTTTAAATGTAAAAAATTTTACAAACCATCAAAAATATTTTCCTTCCTTCCTTGCTCGCCAACAGTAGCAGGGCTAGCTGAGGAGCAGAGGGCTTGTTTGATCGAAAGTTGGTTTGCTCTGCCTGACTCATTGATCCATTATCTAACGGGTTCGTGTACATCCCTATCTGAAATGTCAGGAAGCAGCTCCTGTCCCTTTGTCGAGCTCCTCTGTAACTTAGGATCAGATCTAGAAATTTCCTTTCAGTGATTGTTTTGTGACTTCTTTTTTGTTTTCGGTGTATTTCAGAGACACATCACTACACACAGGCCTGGAAAAGTCAGTAATTGTGGGTAAAGACATTTCTAAAATGTATACCATATTAATAAGGATGTATTTACAAAGGACAAATACAAAGATTGGGAAAAAATATGTTTAATATAGACAATACCTAAAAATATTGAAGCTATATGTGTACCTAACAATTTCTTAATTGTAGTTGTCATGCATAACCAAAACAAAAAGTTAAACTTCAGCCTAAAACAGCATATTAGCGTTAGGGTAACGCAGGTGTAGCTGCTAGTTATTAACATGCTACAAGCCCTGAAACTATCATAACTCCCTGGTAAGCATGGAGGCACACTAATGCTAACATGTTGTTCTGTTCTCAGATATCTTCGACATCCTAATGCTGAGCTGTGAACCATTTGGCCGTTTTAAACCTTTGATGCTTTAATTGTCAACAACCAACAATTAAAAACAACTTTTTAAAAGCCACTTTTAGTCTGCTGTCAGAAAATATGGTTTTAGGACTCCAACAATCCAACATCTACCCACAAGAGGTCGCCTAGAGTTATTTTTGTCAATCTTACATATTTCATAAGAGACAACTTGGCCAAACGAGGATTAGAACAAAATGAACAGAAATACAGATTCATAAACTTAACACAGATTTAGATAAAATTACACGTGAAATTATATATTTCATATAATTTTATATGATACAACTGATAGAAACTGCTTTACAGCAATAATTCATGAAATTAGTTAAAATGCTTTTGAATAAGAGTTCAATGTTCAATAGTTTAAATGCATGAGTAGGAATTGATTTGTTTAAGGGTATGAGTTCTTATTATTATTTATTTTAGAGTTTGTCGTCATGTTTCTATTGTTATTTATGGTTCTGTATGGTTACTAAGTATGTTTTTAGGTTACTGAGTTCAGTGCGTTTATTGGTTTATATTTGTTTATCTTCATATGCAGCGTTTCTTTACTAATCTGCATGATTACGTTTCTACAGTCTCTTAGGTCTTACAGTTGGTTGATTTCTCTCTCTCGCTCTTAAATCTTTTCTCTATCATCTTATCATTAATGTATTTTTTTCTTTTGTCTTGTTACTTAGTTTGATCATTGCTGACATTGATGTCCCCTAGTGGTTTCAGTGATTTTAGTGGTTTTATGTCTGTCCTTCTTTATCAACCTCTGTGAAGCACTTTGTGTTACATTTGGCATTTTGTCGTTGAAGAGCTCTGTAAATGAGGTTTGACTGGTTGACTGATGAAATGTATGTAGGAAAACAACAAAATGGCAAAATCAAATCAGTGATACAAACTGGCGAAAGATTGATCTGACTCAGAACAATCATTTAAACAATAAAATCATCTTAGTAATGAAACTGTTTTAAATTGAGCTGTATGCATAGTTAGACTATGACAGACATAAAATAGTGTTTTTGCACCAACAAGGTGATTTTCAAAGATCAGTAGATTTGAAACTGGGAAGAGGCTAGATAATCATTATTAAAGTTGTTAGTTCAAGAACAAAGACGAGATTCAAAAATAAAAAAATAGAAGAAAATCAGAAAATAGTACAGAAAATAAAATTTGAAAAACCTTCAAAACATTTGGAGAACTATTCATGAAGACCACTTTAAAATATAATGGTTAGGGTTCCTTGCAACAAAATTTAAGGTTGATACTAAATCACTATGCTAATCATGGAATAGGCATGAATGAACAGCCAGCCTCAGTCAAACTTGGCATCTCAGGGTGTTTGTTCAAGAGAAACTTTGGGGGGGGAAAAAGTTAAGAGTGAAAAAAAAAAAAATGTAATTTAGATATAATAAGAACAACCCTCTCAGAAATGTTAGGCTGAGTGGCTCCGTCCATGGTAATGTTTTTCCATCTTGTCCCACACAGACATGGCCTGCCCTGACTGTCACATACCAGTGTGTTGTCTGGCAACATTTTCCCACGGACACTCACCCTCAGCAGTCATCTCACAGCCTCGCCGGGCTGGTGAACAAGGCCAGGGCCATGTCATGCAGGCAGGCAGAGGGGGGAAAAAAAAAGAAGAAACAGAAGAATGGGCCGGAGAGAGTGAGAGCAATAGAAGGCCCCATAACAAAAGAAAACTGGCCTGCCAATTTAGATTGGGAGCTTGAAAAGACCATCTCGGCAAGCTGGGGCCTGTGTTGGTTGTTGCCATGGTGCTCACCAGGGAGATGGCTTCCTGCTCCCAAAAAATGGCCGCGCTCCTTTACCAAGCCGTCCAGCGGAGATTCATTTGATCACAACTCCATCCTTCCTGTGTGCGGTATTACACTCCGGTTCTTCCAGCTCCGTTTTCAGGCTCACAGAGATGAATGAAGTAGCTAAACTGAGATGAGCTAATTATGTATAATACTGACATACCAGAAAACCACTGCATGGGTTTCATTTAATTGCACGGTGACGTTGAAAAGCATTCTAGCCCTAGGAACTTTTTTACATTTTGAACATAATAATCGCTCCTATGCATATTATTAGGCTTTTATGTGATAGGCCACTGAGGAAATGGAAGTTCATTTGTGAATGAACCAGGCAGGTCAAGTATAATGTGAAAAAGGTTAAAATCATAACATTGAATAAATATTCAAAGACTTTCATCTCACAGAGTACTTCTCAATCCATCATCCAAAAATGTGAAAAATATGGAACAACTGCAAACTTACAAGACACGGCCATCTGCCTAAATTGATAGGTCAGGCAAGGAGAGAATAAATCTGAGAGGCACAAGGTCTGTGGTACTCTGGAAGAGCTACTGTGAGCCACAGCTCAAGTGGAGGAATCTGTCAACGTAACAGACCCACAATCCCACAAATCTTAGCTTTATGGCAGTGTCAAGAAGTCCGTAAGTAGTCCTATTCACTATTTGCCACCAATCCTATATGAGACAATGCAAACATGTAGAAGAAGGGACCCAGGTCAGAGGAGACTGAAACTAAACCTTTCTGGATAACGTGCAAAACTCTATGTGTGGTAGAAACTAACACGGCCAATCCACCTGAACACACCACGCTCAGTGGGAAACCTGTTGGCAGCATGATGCTGGTTAGAGTAAATGGAAAGGTCAATGGGGCCTTACATAGCGTAATCCTGAAAGAAGATATTTTAGTGGTCCACAAAAGACTTAAAATTGGAAGGAGGAGGCACAGTTCCTCACAGGATAATGACATTAAACATAGCCAACGCTACAGTGGCATGATTTAGATCAAAGCATTTCATAGGTTAGAATGGCCCAGTCAAAGTTCAGTTCCCTAAATTAAATTCATAATTTGGGAAAAGACTTAAATCCTGACGTTACAGATGATTTGCATCTGGTATGATTTAAAACAAGCTACCTACCAAGAAGAATGGGTAAAAATATCACTCTCCAAATGTTCAAAATTGATGGGGTCATACAGCTCAATGCACACCATAAATAACTTCTTATAGATATTAATTTGTAAACATTTTTGAAAATCACATCAGATAAAATCCCCATAAAACACGCTGAGGTTGACAGTTGTAATTGAGCAGAATGTGAAAAGTTTCAGGCCGTGCGATTCCTCCACTGCAAATGCAGAGACGAAGTTGTGACGTTAGTGTTGTGAGGAGAGGAAAATGGGCCACGTGGGAGCTGTTTGACAAAGTCACAAAGTGCTGAGTGACAGAAAATGGCGTGCAGATGAAGCTTAGCCAAAAGAGTAGAAAAAAAAGACCTGGTAATTGCAATGTTGACACAGAACAGCAGACAGTCTTTGTGTGGACAGACCGGCGGACCTTTAGCGCAGTGGACATGAATGAAACCTCCTCTATGAGAAACACTAGCAATCTAATTACAAAAGGGAGAAAATAAATGGGGAAATTGTTCCTATTAACAGATAAAAATCCTAGTCAAGCTTTTGAAAAACCTACATTTCCCAGAATATGTCAGCAGTGGCCACATCTGACCAAATTGCCTCTACATCAGCAGTCCTTAATTCTCCCAAAACCCCCCACAGTTGCATGCTGTGACCTCAAATCCCTTTGTGTACCTTGTGTGTGTGTTTTAAAAGCTTTTTCATATGAAAAACCCCCATATATGTTTATTTAGGGGGGTTGACATCACAGCAGGCTGTGGGAAGGATTATCTGTCTGTTTGATATCTGCTTCCAATCGTCTCATTGTGGAGAAATCTGTTCATCTGTGAGTTCATTACTACCTGCAAAAACATGTCGCCCAGTATTTTACGGTAAGCCCCATCCTCAAAATTAATGTACTCAGTCTTTTTTTCATCACTATTTTATCCCACAGTAGCTTGCCTCTTAGTTTAAATCAATAGAAAGGCTGCTTTATTTTGTACCAGCCCCATTCAGACTCTGCCCAATGCCAGAAAGAGCAGCTTCAACTTCACTGGGTAATTGTTCAGACGGGTGGAGGTAAAACAAGACCTCAAGAGGTTACAGCTTGGGATGGAAGAAATGGTTTAAAGCGAACGAATGAGACAAGCTGTACAGTTTTATATAACCCTGCTGTATTCTATGTAAAACATTCATCTACAGTAGGAATGGGCCCATCTTTACTGGGCCTTATGTTTCAGTGTCTAGTTTGAGCTTTAATGTTTAATACCTTTTTTTCCCACAGTAAAAATCATTAAACCAGCTTTGAAAACCTAACAAACCAATATTTACTCTTAATGATTGATCTGTAATATCTGTTTATTTATTTGTTTTTGTAGGTTCGTCTGTAGCATCTTGGGTATCAGCCCTGGCAGAAATTATTTAACAGTGTGGAGGTTTCTGCTGACTATTTGTTGTCCTCCCTTTATGTGCCTTATAAATTTTATATAAGTATGGGGGGAATATGACCCCTGAGACAGAGGAATGACTCTGCACTATTAAGTCTAGTTGGAGGTTTGCTCATGTGAATTTTTCAATAAGTCGGTGTTTAGCAGCCATTCTGAGCATTCACTCATTGTCTAAGAGATTAGCACATTAGCTATAATAAACTAAATAGCTCCAGTGCCTCGTCTGCACCAATCACAGTGAACATTATTGTTTCATGTCCCACCAAAGTTTAGACAGACATTCCTTTGAAAGAACTTCAGCTGTCCAAAACACCTTATGAGTTATGGCCTGGCAAGTTATGTTTAATTTTACCTTATACACAAATAGAGAAACAAATACAAATTGCAGAATATTTACCTTAGAGGAAATGGAAAACACTGAGTGTGCATTAGTAACATTTAACACAAATAAATAGCAGCTGGCACTATTTGCCATGCATATGTAAATATTACAAATGTACAACAGTAATATTACTTTAACATTTCAATGTGTTGTTACTTTATAGAAGGTGGCCTTACAGTCATTGGTGGAGGATCCTGAAAACTACTGAATGCTAATGAAGCGTACTTGTACATTATTTTAGCTCCCATTCAACCCTGTTGGATATTGTTCAGTATCCAATATGGCGGCCACTCATAAATTGTAGTGAAAGTTTTAGCCATGAACTATTTATTTGCAGTTCTGACAGTGTGTATCACCATATAACCAGTGGCACATGTGGTACTGTACAACTACTATTTGTAATCATGTTCATTAGTTTTTGGAAGCATAAAATGGAAATAAAAGTGTTGATTTTGGCTACACTGTAGAGTAAACTGGGGGCCTTTGAGACACGTATTATGAACACAAGAAATTATTTTTAGCATGGCACTTTTGCTCATGTACTAAATTATAATGAACTAATAAAATCTTTAAGTAGTCAATGTTTTCTTCAGCTGGATTATAAATGTACAGTGAGGTGCATTTTTGTCTTGTCTTTTCACGCTGCAATTGTTGTAGGAATTTAGAAATAAAAAAAATTCAATTAGGCAAACTTTTTATATGTTAAATGATTATCTATTTAATGTTGTTCATATTTAATTGTTTAGATTAACTCATTACTATTTAAAATATGTCAGGAGCATGAATAAGGCAAAATGAAAACTATAATTCAACCTAGTAACAACAAACAATGAAGAAAATATCACAAAAGAAAAAAAAACACTCGCCTATTTAGCTGTGACTGAAATCATTGTTCAGTTCATGCATTGTGTCTCAGACGCACTCCGATGACTACCTCACACACTGTATTTCTCTAAATGGCACTATGATATTGCACAAATCTATAAGTACGTTTGTAGGGCACAGATTACAGTTTGCAATCATCTTAGTTAACTTTTATAGCCATGAAAGGAGAAGAAGCTACTTGGTGTTGAAGAGACAAAATATTTACCAATATTTTGTGAGTGGAGAAACACTCGTTAGTGAAAATAGGATGCATGTGCTGGTTGGATAAAAATCACAGATCAGGCTTTTGAGAAGTGTTATACATGTTTTATTTAAGGTGTATCAAAATGACCCCTGTTTCAACAGCCCCCGGTCTACCCTACTACAATCACTATCTCATTAAATTCTTGTTACATAGCATGAATCAAAAAATTAATCATGGAGTTTTAGGCTGCTACTTTTTTAACTTCCTGTAACAACTATTTGTGCTGCAATACTTACCGAGTCTATAGCCTGTAATACCAGGACGAAAAATTTCCAGTTTGTGTGCAGCCCTGTTATTTTTTATTTTTTTTACTTCCATAGCAATGCTCCAGCTAACAGTTTTCTTAGCATCTTTGCCAAAGTAAAATACAACTTAATTTGATGCTATTTGTGTAAAAGTGTGATTTAGATCATTTGCTTGTTTTTTTTTTTTGTTTTTTTTTTATCAAACCACTGAGGTGGGCTGCAGCCCTGGCAGCCCTCCGCTTTTGCAGCCACACTGATTATATGCTGGTACATTTAAAACGCTGAACAGCAGAGTAATTTTTAGCTCTGTTGCCTCGCGGCACCAAGCTCCCTGATTTTCACCGGCGTGGGGAAAGTCAAGTGAAAAAATGCTTCTTTTTTGAGCGCGATTGACTTTTTCTGATCATAAGTTATTTATCTGATTATCGATTATCTATTAGCTATTAATGACTCTTGTTTCCTCATGATAACGATACATTCATATAACATTTTCAAGACACAATGGCTCATTTTCTCCAGATAACGGGAAACATATTTAGCTATTTTGACCTAAGAAAGTTAATTTTGTCCAGATAAATTGAAAATCTTTTGATATGAAATTTTAAAAAAAACATAGTACTTCATTATTTTGGCTACTGATTTACACTGTAAGCTTTCCATCGAAGAATACTGGCCCTACTGATCAAAGAGAAAGATCCATCCCAGAAACATGGCAGCAGAACTTTAAGGTGGACCTTAAAAAATACTAGAATCAACCATTTTCTTACCTGTAATACCTTTGTGACTATTAGAAATCAACGTTTTTTTAGACTAGCTTAGTTATCTTGACACAAATAATCAACTTTAAAGTAGACTACTAGATGTTCTCACTGTGCTTGTATATTAATATTTTCGCTGTGCTTCTTTGAGCTTTTGTTTCTGATTTTTTTTTTCCTATAGTTCAATGCGTTTTTGACTCTTTGGTGACTTTAAAACAGTGATGAGCTTGAAAACACCATATTAATTAACTTTGTGTTAGCTGTGGCCTTAAACAGGATAGAAAAAGGCAGGACGATGGATTGTTTAGACTAGATATTAAGATTTTAAAAGAAGTGTATGTGCAAATATCTGTGCACTGTAACCTGTGACATATATAGGTACTGCTGTTCAGCCAGGCTTTAAAGATGTGTCAAATCCAGCATGGGGACCTAGTGACCAGACAACAGAAGAGGAAGGAAAATCCCAGTGCCCCCACCCTGACCTGTGGGATAAAACCGGTTTAAAAGGCCAATGAGAAACATGAGAAGCTGACAGAAGGGTCTTCAAGGCTCACTGAATGAAAACAAAAGCACTGTACAAGACGAGGTCTTTAACGATCGAGGTAAGATAACACCACGGCTGTAGTATTTGTGTAACCAACAAGTATATTTTACTTCCTCTCTGCAATTTATTGTTTATTGTTGACTTTATTCTCTGGCATTTAAATGAGGGTTGGGTTAAAACATCTCTTTACATAGATTAAAAGGTTTTGCATAACAAACTGAACTGTGTTGTGTTAGTGAGCTATTACAAGGCAGTGTTTCCTAAAATTTTATGGTGTTCCATAAGATCCAGAGGCAAGAGAAACAGGACGAGAGGAACTGGAATATCTGGCGAGTTTATGGATCAGATCAGAGCGGAGCAACTCATGAAACCTGCTGTGAGCCAAATGTTTCCTCCCCAGAAAGCACCGATATCTCAGACTCACACCAGGTACAGGACAGTCTGTGTAATGTAGGATGTATCTCTGAAAATAAAGCCACTCTTTGTAATTAGACCTTCTTCCTGCTAATTTTGGACACCTGCATCCTGTCATAGTTAATGCATCCTGTGAGTTCACAGGGACTCATTCTGATGCTTGTCGCTGGAAACAGATGCAACGTGCACGCCTGCATGTCGGCCACCCTGCTGTCACTGCGCTGTTTGTTGAGTGGAGGCCAAAAGGAGGCCTTGACAACGAGACGAGGCAACCTCCGGAGAAGGAAGAGGAAGAGGGAGAAAAACATACTGCAAAAAATATGGCTGGAAAGAAAGGGGGATTACACACACACACACACACACACACACATATATATATATATATACACCTATATGTATATGTGTCATATATATATATATAATATATATATATATACTATATATATATATATATATATATATATATATATTATATATATCTACACCTATATCATATATACATATTATAATATATATATATATATATACACACCTATATGTATATATATATATATATATATATATATATATATATATATATATATATATATATATATATATATATATATATATATATATATATATACACCTATATGTGATGAGATGAGTCTAAATAAACCAGGACAGCACCTGTGAGCTAGTTGTTCTGGTACAAAAGAAGGTGTAGGTGTATCTGCGCCCTACATTAACAGACAATAACTCACAAGGCTGAGCCAAAGTTAGAACTGGCTGTCAGTACAGTTATATTAGTCAGTGACTGAGCCTCACATGTGATCACGCTGATCCAAGTCACAGCAGAACCTTCTATAAATACTATGAATTTCTCGTCTGAACTTCAACCTAATGATGGGAACAAGCATTGTGTGTGTTCCCTACAGTCTGAACCAGATGTTCTCAAGAGACATATTCAAACGGAGTTGAAGTAATATGGTGTGGAGTATGGACACATCAGTATTCCCAGTTCAAAGCTTAGTTGAATTTCCAAAGCTAAAATACATTATGAGCAAAAGTTAAAACCAAATATTTGCATACATAGTATAGAAAGACAGATGACCCTTTTTTTTTACTGTCTGACCCCTTCTGTCTCAGAGTAAGACGACTCAAATTGCTGTTGCACATACTTTCATGTTCTGAAGAAGACGGACTAATCACCGTATAATTGATAATATCTTGTAGTTACTGTATGCATTCCAGCTTTACAAGGAAACTACAAGGAAAAACTTCAAAAACCTTTTAAAAAGCCCATTTATTCCTTTTATCTCATCTTCCAGTCTTTGTAGAAAGGTGGTGCCCCCCACACAATCCTTGCCACTCATGATTAGATAGTATAAAAAGCTCTAAAATAAATGTATTTTTCTTTGCAGCAGCCTAATCTCATACTGAAAATGTTCTGCCATTCTTTGGCAGCAAATGGTAGAGATTTATTTTTTACCCCCCTTACCATCCTCTTCACTGATTAAGTACTGCTCTAACTGTAGATGTGGACAAATTCAGTATTTAGGTTAGCATTTCTTTTTTTATTTAAATTCAGACATGCATCACCCGTCTAACCTAAATGGCAAGTTCTCTTGTCTTACCCATTTGGAATGGTACCTAAGAGAAAACAGGAGGTGATTGCGTGTTGATTAAAAGCTCCTAGACAGAGTGAGATTACACTACTGGGAAAAAAAAGCTGAATTTACTTGAAGGCACTTTACACATCTTCATCAGGCACCGTATATGAGCACGTTATCTGCGCTCTGGGTATCTCATTAATGCCCATATGCCATAATTACATGGTCATAAGCCTTTTAATTACCTATTACTTTAACCTGATGAGGGGTGTTCCTTTCAAATCAACTTACTGTGATTAAATACGTGGGGTTGTTCAATGATTTCCCTTCCCTTTTCACATGTTTCACGGCTCATATAAAGATAATGAGAATGGCAGCACTACCAGTGATATACTGCTAGGGCCTCTCTGCTGATAAGTGAAAGAACCATTAATCTCTCTCTATCCTCCTGTTTCGCTCACTGACCCCCTCCTCCACACGGTCCTCCTCCACCCCCTCTTCCCATGCTGTCACTCTCTCAGTCTGCACCTGTCACATTAGTCTCACATCCTCAGCTGCCATTCCATATGATACGCCTCCTTCCTGCTCCCAGGACCCGTGTGTCACCCTTTTTTTGCCTGGATTTATGATTATGGAAAGCAAAAGAGCAGAAAATACAGAGATTGATTCATAACTAAAACGCAGATGTCAGTGGCTCCATAATTCTCTGCTACAATTGGACTGGTATTATGTATGTGCAATAGCCAAAATATGGGTTAACACCCTATCAGTGGGTTACTTGCGATTTAATACAACAAGATCTGACAAAGAACTGCAGCATCATTTATAGCGGTGACATGGCTGCTCCTGCTTGTCTTAAAGTGTGATCAGGGGAGAATTAAGACAACATGGTGACAACCGATCCGTGTGGTGATAAAGGCAGTTGAAGAATCAAAGAGGAGGAGGTGCAGGAGGCAGTGGCTGAGGGGGGATCACCACGGAAAGCCTCAGTGATAAGACGGACCGGAGCAGCTGTGGCAACAAACGTGATGAAATCGAGAAACAATAATCCTCACAGCAGTTTGTTGCTGCGCCAAGACCTCTGGAATACAGTAATCGGTGCAATCAAAGGGAATGTATACACGCTGTTAAGACTTGCATTAAAAAAACAGCATTTAGATCCAAGTAGTACAACACTAACAATGCTGTGTTTCATATAGGTGGAATGAGTTAAACATTTGACCAGTGTTGTATAGTAACAAAGTAAAAATACTTCACTACTGTACTTAAGTATATTTTGGAGTACTTTATACTTTTCTCGAGTATAAAATGTTTTGATAACTTTTACTTTTACTTCACTTTATTTCTGAACTTAATTGCATACTTTTACACCAATACATTTTCAATGTTTGGTTTAGTTACTCGTTACAAAAAGAGAGAGAGAGAAACAAGCGTTTTGACTCCACTTACTGAGTGCAACAAAGTCGGGACTTGCTTGGTCTTATTCATCACCACTAACAGGATATGAAGCTGGTTCAGTAGTAAAGCAGGTTAATTTAACCTTGTGGTATAGGTAAAGCATCTAATAGCAGAGTCCTAATTTTCTTAACTAAATGATAACCTGCAGGTGTATCTATTAGCAGGTTTACCACTTCCTGTAGTTTAACTAAACCTGGTTTATCACTTAACCATGTTCTTAGTATACACCCCCTTTGCCTACACTTGGTTGTGTACAATTTTAAAGTGCATAGCACTGACCTTACTCGAAGAAGGAAAACTGAAAGCTTACAAAAATGTTGTATTTTCTGTCTAAACTTGGTCTAAATTTCTCCTGCACTTGGTTGTTTATATTATTTTAAGTGAATTTGACCTTCAAAGTTTACCAAAATCTAAAAATGTCATTCAAACTGCATTTGCTTTGTTTTACTTTTTACTTATACTTTTTATTACATTACTTGAGTACATCTATTTTTACAGTAATTTTCATACTTAAGTACAAGACATTTCAGATACTTTAAGACTTTTACTCAAGTAACATTTCAGTCAGTTACTTGGACTTTTACCAAAGTCATATTTTAGAGAGGTACTTATACTTTTACTTGACTCCGAGATTTCAGTACTTTATACAACACTGCATTTGACAGATCTTTACACATGTGCCCTCCTTGGGGGTAAAAAAGTTTAAGGAAAAGGTTCCTGATAGCTCTGCGAAGGAGTTTCTGAGGAAATTATGTCGAAACATATTTCCTGTAAATTCATAAGCTACTTCTGCATTTTGAAATTGCGTCCAATAGCTCTGCAAGCCTTAATGCTGCAGCCCTGCAACCAGATGTGTGATAGCAGAGGGATAATATGACAGTAAACAGAACGTTACATCATGTGGTAAAAAGCACGTAGCTGTAAGTGTAACGGTTGTACGTACGGACCCGCTATGCAAGCCAACGCAGAGTACGTTTAACAAGTTTATTGAAATTAAGGATGGAAGGAGCCGGGGGCAGAATGACCAGAGGATGCTGACTGAGGCTGACTTGTAACCGGTGAGCAGGCAGTGGATGACTTGTACAGATGACTATAGGGAGAACCAGACTCGATTCAAAGTTGCAGGCAGACTCAGAACTATACAGGAGCTGCAGGCGACATCAGACGTGACCAGAAGTTGTAGACAGAATCTGACTTGAAGTCGCCGACGTGTTTCCAGCGCGAGCAGAGCGACACACAGAATGCAACTGGAATCCTTCTTCCAGGCGGTGCACACAAGCAGACTAGCGAGGGCAGGGCTAGGACTGGTCCCAGGGATAACACAGGAAAAACATGCACATGCAGGCGGGGAAACAAGATGAGACATTCTGGCAGGAAGTGGTTGGATGAGGCAGTAATAAGTACGGAGACTGACAGGTGAGCAGAGCTGACTGATTAGTGGTGACAGCAAGTAAAACCAATTAAGGTGACCGTGGGCTGACAGGACAGGTATACCGGTTAATCAATCGAGAATGTCAACAAAAACAAAAAACCTAAATCCTGACAGTAACTCCAACAAACTGTAATGAACTTACACCACAATGTAACAAGGGCCTAATATTCTATTATAGTAGTAGTCATGTTTTATTGTAAATTACTATTAATAGTGCAGTAAAGACATCCATAATAATAACATTGGTTTTAAGTGCAATAAATGTATAAGAAACAATTAATATGATTGTATAAATATGCTAATAACCTTTTATGCATAATATGGCCAAAATACACTGTATACTGGTCAAAAACTGTTTAAGTCTACGCAATGCTGCTGCAAAGTCCACTGCAGCTAATTTTCTATCATCCTTTACGCAGAATAATTGCTCGCCCAATCTTTTGGTAAGTAAATATTATTCAACTGTAACATCTCAAACCATTGCACCCCTTCAACCATCTTTACTTCAACTGCTTCCCTGCAGAACGCAGCCAACATGCATTGAAGGAGCGAATCTGCTCAGATGAAACTCAAATTGAACTTTCATTGCTTTTTAATGCAAAATGCCACGGGCACATCACCTTAAACACTCCCTCATCATAAGTAAACTTGGTGGCGGAGGCATCATGCTGTGGCAATGCTTTTGGCTTGAGCAGATACTGAAAACTGATTGGACTAAGCCAAATATGGGCAATGAAGAAAGAACATATATGTTAGGGGCTACAATAGACCAGGCAGGGACAGGCACTCTTCCAGCAAGACAACAAAACATCCAGTTAGAGCACTTATAGAGGAAAGCATATTTATATGTGAGAGTGGCTCAGCGCCTACATCCAAATGAAAATCTGCTGCAAGACCAAGCATTTCTGTTCTCAGGTGCTCTGAGTTCACTTCTTTGTGTTGCCATAACACATGGGATCCTAATAAAAACAGTTAAAGTTAATGGCAGCAGGGTGAAAATGTGGAAAAGTTCAAGGGGCATGAAAAGTTTTGCATGGCCCTATGCATGACAACTATTGGAGCACTTAGGGAGTTCAACTCGTGTCCACGCTTTAATTAGCCAAAAGAAAACAGATTTAGGAGCCGACTCGCTGTCTCCTGCAGGGAGGTAACCTATAAGCTGACCACATGCCCGTAAACAAGCCATTCATCAGGCGGTTACAGTGAGGGAAGGACGAGAGGAGTCGCCGCGCCGAGGGTGTGGAGTGGAGAGATGTCACTTTCTGTGCGTGTGTGCGCGCTCGGGTGCGTAGCGGGATTATCATTACGCACGTTATGCGGAGCGCTGTTTTGGTGATGCGTTCAGTCGGGAGAGGTTCAGCGGGGAGCTGAGAGCGTCAAACCGGAGAACCAGCGGCAGAATCAGCACAATAATAACCGGGGACAGAAGGAAAGGGGGGCCTGGTTTGTTATGGGGGGGATTTTGACTCGTTTTCTCTGTCGCAGAGAAGATGTGCGTCGTTAAACAAAGGAAGTAGTTGTTTTTTTTTTTGTTTGTTTGTTGTTGTTTTTTTGTAAGGATACGGAATCTCCTTTGTATTTTAACCCTGACACCCTCTCCGGTTCGGACTTGCATCCATGCCCGTCCTGGCTCTGACGGGCTGAATCTCCGGGCTCTCGTCTGCTTTGGGGTCCATGTGGAGCGACAGAAGGAGCACCAAACACGGCGAGCTGAGCTCAATCCGAAATGTGACATTTTCAAATTAACATTCGTCACCCCATCAAACCCGGCGACTGTGAATCCCTCCTCATACTAGATCACGTCTGTTTACATCGATCAAGGTAGGCGCTTGCTCGTATAGAATGCTGATTGATTAAATCATGGCGGTGGGGAGGAGTGTGGAGATCCCGTGTGCCTGGTTTATTTAGAGGTCTGTGTTTTAAATATTCTGCAGAGGATCGGGTTTCATTTGGAATCTGGCTGATTCGTTTTGAATGAGATAGGAGCAGCATCATGTGGAGGGAGTAAAAACGGGGATGTCTATGCACCAAATGCATACGTGTGTGACGCGGAGAGGCTGCATGTTCACATATACTCTTGACCTTAAGGGTGCATTTTAACAAAACCGAACTCAATCCCAATTTCAACTCTATTTGTCCGGTTTTTTCCTCCACATATGAAGATAAAGGCGTTTGTGTCTTTTGGCTGCGCCTCCATTTTCATCCTACATCACACGCTACGAGGGGAGGAATGGGGGGTTTCAGGGGTGTCAATCATTTCTCTATTCTCCAGCTTCGAGGTTAGATACCATTCCCTATTTTTGGATCACACACACACGTCGGTAACAATGGTCCATAGCTGCTGTCCCCCCCTCAAACAAACACACTCTTCTGGAACCCCCAGGGACCCTCCCATGTGGCCTTTATTGTTAAACGAGATGGGGGTGTGTGGAGAGTGTAAAAAGAAATGAAGGTGGGGGGGGGGGGGGGGGGGAGCTTACTCCAAATGTGTGATTGCATTTAGCTGCTGCTGCTGGTCAGCAGAATCCTAAAGGGAGACACCTTTAGATGAGGTGTTCCTCCCAGGTCTGCGCCTAAGCGTCTAATTTGAAGGAGGCATTTTGCCCATGGAAATGAATGTCAGACTTTCTCTAGGTCAATATATGACACATGAGCCTGTTGTCAGTGCAGGATTTGCTCTCCAAAAGCTCCTGGGCCTTTTTTATTGTGTTTTGTTTTCCCTCATGAATCAATATTCAGCTGAGTGGAGCTGTTTATTCTCAGACTGTGCATTCATCAGTTAGTTAGCCCCCTCTTGGGAGAAGATGACACTACCGTGTCCTCCGGGCTGAAGCCATATGCACCCAGTATGGATTACTGCACAGTGCGTGGCAAATGTAGTAATCCCCCCACGGTACAGCCGTAAACTTCAATGTATTTTATAGAGATTTATATGTGATAAATGCACACGGTGTAATGCATAACAGTGAAGTGGAAAGAAAATGATAGTTTTTACATTTATTGATTTTTTAAAAATCTGAATAGTGTGGCAGACATCTTTATTCAGCCCTCCTCTGTCAATAGTAGAACCACCTTTTGCAAGAAACTCAGCTGCAGCTTTTTGGGGTTGGTCGTTACCAGCTTTATACATCTAGAGAAAGGTTTATGTGCATTCTTGTGCAAAAAAATAAATAAATAACTTATCAGTCAGATTGGATAAACATGAGTGTGCTTGTTCAAAGTCTTGCCACATATTCTCAATGTATCCCACAGAGTTGCATTCTGGGCTCATCTGACCAGGCTACCTTCATCCACCCGTTCATAAACAAGATTTCTGATCTGCTTTCTTTTAACGATGGCTTTCTTCACAAGTAGTGGTTGTTCTGTCAACAGATTCTTCCGCTTGAGCGCTTGATCTGTGCAGCTCCTTCAAGGTTACCTTGGGTATTGCCCTTCCGCTGCAATTATGGCAGAAACTCTTTTGTGGTTGGTCTTCCACAGCTTGTCTTACACTAACTCGAGCTCAGTCAGACTGGATGTAAAGCATGTGTGAACATACATTTTTAGTCTTGTCACATATTCCCAATTGAAGTTAGGTTTGGACTTTGAGTGTGCCATTCTAACACATGAATTTAC
Organism: Fundulus heteroclitus; assembly: GCF_011125445.2. Taxonomy (NCBI): domain Eukaryota; kingdom Metazoa; phylum Chordata; class Actinopteri; order Cyprinodontiformes; family Fundulidae; genus Fundulus; species Fundulus heteroclitus. The sequence goes on along the minus strand of NC_046376.1, from coordinate 20,966,302 downwards.
TTTGATCTAAACCATTCTATTGTAGCTCTGGCAGTCTGTTTATTGTGGTCTTGCTGGAAGGTGAACCTCTGCATTAGTCTCAGGTCTTTTGCAGCCTCTAACAGGATAGTACTATTTAGTGAGCTTCATCCATCTTGCTCATAAACTGTGATTAGCTTCCCTCTCCTTGCTAAAGAAATTACCCCACAGCATGATGCAGCTATCACCACGTTTCATTGTCAGGAACGGTGTGCAGGGTGATGAGCAGTGTTAACTTTCTGCCACACTAACCATTTCAGATTTAGGGCAAAAAGTTTCATTTTGGTCTCATCTGACAAAAGTGTCTTCTTTCACATGATTTTTTTTTTCACACTAGAAGGCTTATGTCAAAATGTAAATGGAACGTCTTAAGGCTGAGTTACATTTGCATGTTGGGGTGTCTCGCAGGCCTGTGCGGACTGTGTGCGAGCCCACAGAAACGCTGTAGGGGTTTAAACTTGATGCGGACATAGGTGCAGTATTCTCCAAAAACACAGGAGGTAGTACTGAACATAACAAGTGGAAATGTAGTAAATGAGAGAAGAAACAGTTGACGTCATACACCCAAAATGGCCAGGCACAATATCATAAACAATCACGAAGAATAATTGGTGTGTTTACAGCAGCTAAACAGAAATAAATGAGTGGTTAGTAACGTAGAAGACAACGATATTGTCATGAATCAGAGCAGAGGACCCAGAATTCAACTAGACCAGCAGAGGTTCGGTAAAAGAATATTTATTAACAAAATCCAAAAACCAAAAAGGGCAGAGAAACAAACAGTCCAGTTGGGCAGGCAAGGCAGGAACAGACAGAAACAGGGTGGCTCAGATCTCTGGGGACAAGGGGTAAAAAATCCAAAAGCAAACCAATAAACAGAAACTTGCAGGAGGAGACTCACCCATACTCAAACAGACGACCTGGCACTGATGTCTGGTCTCAACAGTTTATATGGAGGATGAAGCAGGTGAAACCGGTCAGAGGTGATTGCAGCAGGGGTGGAGTTAGGCAGGTGTGCAGAGTAAGTAATTAGACCAGACATCAGTGCAGAGGCTCAAAACAAGAAATAAATCAGAAACCAAACCTAAACTAAGAAGCTAACAGGACAAGACAAAACTCAAAGCAGCCAGAAAACCTAAGACAGGGGAGTAAAATAACTAACATAACCAGAACAGAACCCAGAACATTACAGATATGTTCACCTCGTGCATACAGAAAGTTGTGAAGATGGGGGATATAATCTGTAAAGCTCAAGGGGATGTTTTTTTAATGAAAGGTTTTAAAAAACACTTTGCTTTACTAAATAAAAGCTGATGACTTTACATACTGTCGGTTGTTGTTCTAGTCTTGATTTACACTGCTAGTGATGGAACCAGAAGTCAAAATTCTTGTTTGCACCCACAAACTTGGCCATTAAACTCAACCCTGAAAGTATGCCATTAATAAATGTATGTTGTTTTCAATAATAGAAGAAACAGTAACAACACAAAGATGTGCTGCTTGAAACTTCCGCGCCATTTGATGTCAGTATGGACGAACTTGCTCGGCGAGAGCTGATTTGAATTTCGCCATTTCGAATGAAACTTGCGCGCGTGGTCTCTGCCAGGTTACAGAACCTGCGGTTGCGTTAGTTTTGGCATGGACACCCTCGCACCCTATTCAATCCATCGAGTATAAACCTAGCTTTATGTTTTTCTTTTGGTTTTTCTTGGTAATCATCCATAAACAATCTTAGAGTGCACAACTAATAGTTGTCCTGTCAACAGATTCTCCTTCCTGACCTCTAGATCTCCGCAGCTTCTCCAGGGTTACCGTGGGAGTTTTGACTGATCTACTTGATGGTGCGTTCCTTTTGCCTTGGAGGTTGAAACTAACAAGTCGCAGATTATGTCATATCCGCCTTTTTGTGTTCCAGTTTCCATTGTCAGGCAGCAGGAATAAATGGACGCTTTCGCCATTGTTAAAACAATAACAAACACAATAACACTGTCCAAAGTGGTATTTTGTGCAGATAAACAAAGAAACATTTCGTCTCCACAACGTTATGGTGCTGTTGGTTTGGCCTTTGCACATCTCTAGTTAATGTGAGATTAAATCTCACACAGTGACCTCAGAAGGTGATTGGTTGCACTGGACATTATTTAGGGATATCAGAGTAAAGAGGGATAAGTACAAATACATGGCAAGTGTAGGAGTTTTTGTACATTAAGTTAAAAAACATTTATTCTTTTATTTCTAATTCACCATAATGCAGTACTGATGTATAAAGGGTACTTTTGTAAGAAGCTGTATGAATGTGTTTCTTCATGAGGACAAATTATGTGCATGTTGGAAAGTCTCAGCTTATTTTCTTGTATCTGGGTTTCTTTTCATACCCCCATTGTCTCCTCCAACACACACATACACAGGTGCACACACACACACACACACACACACACGCTCACGGCAAGTGGCTCACTGCTCCTCCAAGCATCCGGCTGTTCCTGGCTCCTCCTGCCCCTCTGATCACTATCACGCTCTCAACCCAAATCTGATCCCCTCCCACCCCGCCACCAACCCACCACTCATCCTCTTTCCGGATCTCAATCTATAATTGAAGATGTTTAATCGTATCGCAACGAAGCAGAACACATGACACCAGAGCTGCAAGTGCTCAGGGTACACTTTTGCGAGCCATCACATCCGACCGGTGATCCCATACTGTATTTGTTACGATGAGAGAAGAAGAGGAAGGGGGTTGAAGGCTTGAAATGTTACACTGGGTCGGCTAATTACCAAGTCAATTAGCATATGGTCTTGCTGTTAGCCCAGTCACATGATAATGAGAGATAATTGGGGGGCCAGGGATGAATATGTGCCCTGACAATTTCCATAAAATGGCACCCGAGAGGTTAGAAATATCTCATTCTTTTTAACCGTGCATTTAATTATCTGTTGTTTTTTACTAACTGTTTTTTTTTTTTTTTTTTTACTGAATTCTATTTTCCAAGCTCTCTCTCAGAAACACAAACAGAAAGAGATCAAGGAATGGCAATTGTCCTCACTATTTATAGAAGCTTTGTCACTCAAGGGTTAGGGCTAGGGCACCGCAGTAGGAGCACATCACTGCATCTTACACGACGCTTCAAAAAACACGTTTTCAATCTTCTTCTTCCTACATTTAAAAGAGCAGCTTTGCATAAAACACTCTACAATTATGTCCTAGTCTGAAACGGGGGAAGAAAAAAAAATCCATGGGAAACAACCACATTTACTGACACCTACATTCAGTTTAAAATCACCAGTTAACCCAACACGCCTATTTTAGGAATGTGGGAGGAAGCCATAGTACTCGTAGGAAACCTACGCACACATGGTGAGAGCGCAAAAACTCTGCACCAAAGAGGCTGAACATTAGACTGGAGCCTTATCTGGTTTTACTCGGTTATTAAAATTACAATTATGTACCTTTTGATGGCTGAAACTATGCTTGTACCTTCAAAGCTAAACAAAGATCCACAGTGATTACCTGATGACCATTTCATACCTTAGGGGTACTTTACTCCTCACTTGTTCTCTCCTTTGCCTCTTTTATTTAGAGCTTTTGTAAATGTCCCTGGCAGATCAAAATGTGAAAAATAAACAAAAAATTGACAAGGGACTTGGTCATAAATTTGTCATAAAGGCAAATCTGAGGCTGGTTACATATCTGTCAAATTGTCAGAATATTTGCAGTTTTCTTTGCTGAGTGTCTGAGACTGAAATTACAACATTTCCTGCTATTTACAAGACTTTATCACCACAAATTTAGATTTGACTCCCACTAAAGATACGGTGCTTTAGGAATTCACGTTAAGTTAATTTAAATTAATCCTAACATGTGACTGGCTGAGTCCTATAATGCTAATACAACAAAAACGAGAGGTACATATTTCACCTTGTTAGAAATGTTGTGCAGGAATTTTACTATGCGTTTCTGTTGGGGTATTCATGATGAGCTTAGCTTCTAAAAACTCCCAGCAAATTCCAGCAGTCTCTGGCTGCAAATTTACATTGTTCGGTTGAGAAATATAACTTTTTAGAGACTGAAATCAACCTAAGAGGAGTTTTATATATCTTAAGGCAGCAGCATAACAAAACCCTTTACTATAAGGACTATTTATCTAAAAGCATTTATCTACCATTCTTTTGACTAGGCATGTTAGGCTCTCATGGTGTAATCCCTTCAAAAATACATTCTATGGTATCACCGTATCTACACAAAAACGTAAAACAAAAGTGCATGTCACAAAAGCATTGCTTTTATTGTTTATGTTTAGTTTTGCTCCTGTAGCTTGTCAACTATAGTTTAAAATCAAGAGTTGCCATATTAGGAGTGATAAGTGGTGCTCCTTTAGTTTCCACGCCATGCCAGTTGATGTTTTCTGCAAAAAGGGAATATGTACAAAGCATGAATTTTTGTTTTTTGTAAATGACGAAAATGTTTGTTAATGTTTGTAAAGGGGGCCAACCAGCATGACACAGCAACAGGTTGGGTAAGGGCAATATACAATCTAAGCATACCCGATACTAAAGTAAATAAGTAGCAAGTCTAAAGTAAATAATCATCTTGACTTTACATCTGTGGCCTGAAGGGGATCAGTGAAGGTTTGAGTTTATGGATCTTCATTTTTTGCGGGGTAGGGTTGGGGGGTGTTTAGATTATCTGAACACCGACTTGAAGCAAAACATTATTACCATAATAAACTGACCTATTTGTTCTTTATGTACGAGTGGTGGCCTGTTGGTTAGGGAGCTGAATATTTGCATTTTGGAGAGACTGCAAAGGTTGCAGGTTCAAAACTCAGTCTGTCACTCTGGGTCCCTGAGCAAGACCCTTGACCACAGATTGCTCCCCATGGACCGCCCAGAGTTGGCAAAAACAGAGACAAATTTCCACTCTGTGGGACTATAAAGGGAAATATGTATTTATAGCAGCCTAACAAGATTATGCTAGATGGTGAATTAGTCGGGCTATCAACTCAGGTTGAGCCTGCAGGAGCTTTACAGACACTTCCCAGCTTTAGTTTCTAAAACAGTGTTATGCTCTTAAGTTCCCAAATGACTAGCTATGATTTCTATTGGCAAACAGTGCTTGCTTTCAACCAGCTGACAGGTGGGACAGGGTGTGTACAATGTTACTCTATACTCCATCCAGCAGGGGAAAACTCTGGTCACTCCAGGACTTTCTTTGGCATCTTATTTAAAAAGCTTTACATTATGGAGAGGGTATGAAAGTTTTGGCAGTCTTGAAGTAGCTTTTTAAAACCTCTGTCTACGTTGACGCTGGTAACCTATTCATACTTAATACAGGCCAATAAAATGAAAGCCAACTTCCTTCAGCAGAAACAATAAAGAGTCTCGGCTCTCCAAAAGTAGCTAATATGTACTGTGGATAATTATTTGGAGAAATCCCCAGAAAGATTATAATGGAAGTATTGGCGTTATTACATGGACTAAAGATAATGCTCCTCATTTAATGAATGGTGTTAAGCTGGGAGCACTTATTAAATTAATTTGAGTAAATCAGACATGCTAATAATAACGAATCACCCCTCATTGGCTTTTTTACAAACTAGGCATCATTTTACTTATTTTGAATGCTAATTCAGAAGGAGTAACCACAACTGCGTTATCCCTACTGCAACTCCTGGAAGAAGTCTGAAGAGCTCGGCACAAAACTGATGGTCTGATTTTATTTACTGTATGATTAACTTGTAATAATAATAATAACTCATCCTTATAGCTGCATCAGTCGGATTCCTGTCAAATACTTACACACTTTTAGAAACTCCAATAAATTTACTCTATTGCTGTCCCAATAATCTGACCAGAGCCGTTGGAGAACAGAAAGAAATGAAGCAAGTCGTTAAAATGCAATAATCGTCGCAATCGTTACTATAGTAATTAGACAGCATCTGGCTGTGTGTTACGTCTGATAATTATAGGAGGCTGTAATTGTGCTGGACCGCTTGACTTATCTCTACCAATTCCTCTCTGTCCAGCCTGGAGCTCGTCTGAATGACTGCAGTGCCTCACATTTGTCCTCTCACGCTTGTATTCCTGTTCAGTGCTGCAAAGAATGCATGCTGCATACACTTCACATGGGGATTTGGAGTTACACGCTTCTTATCTTCTTGAGGACGTATAATACATGCACCCTCAAGCTGAATGTCAAGTCTGCACGCCAACAAATGCATGTAAGACATGTATGCAGCATGCGTGCAAGCTTGCAACCTTGTGATGTGCAATATAAAGGAGCTCCGTGCCACCCGGCTGCTTGCACTGAGGAAGACGACGTCTGAGAAACAGCAGCCATGCAGCAGAACTGGCTGGGGCTGGATCTTTCCTGAATTACATAAGAAACAGCGAGAATAAAGGCAAGTGGACGGAAGTGGAGGAGGAGGAAGGGCCACAAGGATCCAAAATGGAAGGAAGGAGAAGATGAAGGGTGTTCAGAGCTCATTTTTTAAATCAGGGAGAGAGTGGAGTTTGGGAGGAGTAGTGGCATGAAAGTCAGGCAGAACAGAGAATTTGACAAGGAGAACAGAAATGGCAGTAGAAAGAGACATGTATGGAGAGGCAGAAGGGAGTTGAGGATGAACAGGCTGCAGCATCCCCGGCCCTCTCTTCCTTCCTGCTCACATGACTCATTAATATGAAAGAAATATTAAGTATTAAGTGGCATGTGTGCTGCATGTGCATGTCATGCATAGTGAGTGGGATTTTGCACATACATGTGCAGCTAACCGGTTTGTGTAACCGTGTGTGTGTGTGTGTGTGTGTGCGTGGCCTGAGGTAGCTTCCAGCTCACAGGTCTGCCAAGTCCCACTCAAAAAGCAGCCAGTGCAACCATCTGTGCAGGAGGGAGCGATGGGGTAGGAGGACAAGTGAGAGGAAAAGCCACTAGAGTCCAGGACAGAGGCCTCAGCCTCTTGTTGTGCACCAGTCTTGACTGCGTGGCTTTATTGTCTCTGTCATCACAGTGAGACAAAGAATGTGGTGAAGAGAGAATAGAGGAGGAGCAGTCGATTCAGCTAAGCGGACGAGTGAGTGAGCTTTTATTCACTTCTGTCCTTTGCTCTATCTCTGTAATTTAGAGGCGAGGAAGATTATTCAGATGAGTTCTATGCCGTGTGTACATATGCATTTCGTTGCGCTTAAAGCTTTGACTGGTGGTTTAAAGGAAGCTTCAATTTGCAGCAGAATTGCAGAAAGGAGACAAGAGAGAAAAAAATTATTTTTGACCTGTCATTGATAAACGTGCACAAAAATACTTGCATGCATCTCGCAGTATTGGCCCTGCTGGGGGGTTTCTAGGAAGTTCATTTGAAAACAACAGCTGCCTGTTCAAAACACATGAGGGCACAAACAGCTAAAGCTTATAAATAAATATAGAGGACACACAGTGCAAAAAAGAGAGACTTTATCAAGGCAATTTATGTCAAAACGTAGAAATATAAGCGTCTAGTTAGTTTTTCCATTGTGGATGTAGTTTAAAACAATGATTCATTTTTTTTTAAGATATTACAATATGGATTTGTGATTTGTCACAAACAAATTAAATTTGAGTTTGTATTTGTGTACAATTTTTAGTGGGAGATTATATTACAAGGGTTTTTAAACATCTTAACCAACTGTACCAACAAAAGTGGCCAGCGCTGTAAAGTACCAACACACCCTTACACACACTGACTGTTTCAGCTGTAAGTTGGCCTCTCCTAATATCTCAAAGGCCAAGCAGTGGTGAGTATTACCCCACACCCCAACCCATGACAAAATCCAGGTTGTTGTCACTATCAGTTTCATTTTTGCCTCATCCAAATCCAGATTGTAATGTCTGACTTGTCAAAGCTTCAACAAGCTTAGCCTCAAGGATTGTATCTTGAAGTGGACAGTAATGTCACAGACAGGAAACTAAAAACAGTATGAAGTATAAAATTCAAAAGGGAAGACGTACAAGGACGTTTCCATCTTCTCAAGTTTTCTAAGGATAAACAAATTTCCAAATTATCAGACTAGATTTACTTCTGACTTACAGTCGCTTGTTAACACAAATAGTAAATCACATGGCAGCAACTCAACGTAGTTAGGCATCTGGATGCGGTGAAGATAACTAGCCGGAGTTCAAACCAAGCTTTAAAATGAGGGAGAACGGGGATTTAATGAATGTGGCATGGTTGTTGGTGCCAGACAGGCTGGGCCGAGTGGTCCATAAACTGCGTATCTGCTGGGATTTTTAGGCACAGCCTTTTTTTTGATTGACAGAGAACAGTCTGGAAGACAAAAAGTATGCAGTGAGCAGCCGGTGTGTGTCTGAAAAGGCCCTGTGGATGTAATACGATAGAGGAGACTGGCAAAATAGAAAGGCAAAAGTAACTAAAATAACCACTTATTACATCCAAAATATTCCTAATAACATATCTGAACACACATGTAAACTGATGTGGATGGGCTACAGCAGCAGAAGAGCAAACCTGGTTTGTTTAGAACAGAAAACTAAGCTACAATTCACACATTCATATCCAATGAACATGCCTGGTGTTTTAATGAGTCATTATGGGGTCTGCCTCCTTCCTGCAGCTTTCCTATTATAGCCAAATATTCATCTCTATAAGTGACATGCAGGCCTGACTCTGTGACCAGACTGTTGTTTATTTGATCCCGAAACTCTCCCCGCAGTCCGCCTAAGTAACCCGCTCCGACTCACTGGCTGCTGGAAGTGGGAATACGAAGCCAGGGATATCCAGTGTCCTTTATGTGGTATGCAAATACTGCGGCAGTCTATTTGCGGACACAGTTATATATTTCTCATGTCAAAGTTAAGATGACGGTTCATCTCCCTGAAACAAACAATCTCAGCTTTAGCTCTGAGCATAGAAAGGAACGGAAAGTCGGTTGTGAAAGCTGACTGCTTGGCTCACAGAGAACGTGAGGACAGTTTGTGACAGCAACCTGCCGAAAGGATATGTTTATCTGTCTGGTGTTGTGGCGCTGTTCAACACAGATCAGCCACCTATAAAATACACAGCCTGTCAGGTAGCACTGGTCATCCCTGCAAAGCCAGTGATTAAACGGAAGAACCAGTGTGTGTGTGTGTGTGTGCTGTGGCAAATAACCCTGACAGAGGCCAAAATGGCAGATTATGACAGTGCTGATTTTGCACACGTCAAAAGGTACACCCAAGTAGTTGTATTTGTGCTCGAGGTGCAGTGTTCTGGTGTGTAGTGCATTATGCACTGTCTCACACCTTACAAGACGCCTGATGGTGAGTCGAGCTGCTCACACCTACAGCATCTTTGCTCTGTGTCTTTTGGTTTTCTGTGGAAATATTCATGAAGTTGCATCTCCTGTTTTAGCAGCTCGTGTAGCGGCCCTGACTCCGGTTGTAAATGGGGAATAGGCTGAAGGCAGCGGGTCAGACGTTGCATCGTGTGGGTTGTTGTTTTTATTTGGAGCTGTAGAAAGGTTATAAAAGGAGAACGGCCACGGCCCGCCTCTGTTGAAACAGGATGCGTGGTTTGTGTGTTTAGAGCAGCTTCAGTCATTCATCCAGCGTGAACCTCAATCCTTTGTTCCCACTCTGAATTGCAGCAGAGGGCGATTGTTTGCTTTGTCTCATGGACAGGTGATTGCTGCGGGAATGACTGACAGCTAGGCTTTAATGCCTCACAAACATTTATGACTCATGGTGCTTTTCCTGTCTCCACTTTCTGCCCCTCATGCTCTGCATCATCTTCCTGTCTGTCCCCCTCTCCTCTCAGAGATGGCATTCCCACCTGTGGTCCTCCTGCTGCTGGCTGTTGCTCATCACGGCTGTGGTCAGAACCCGGCCGACTCCGAGGCGCTCCCAAGAGGCTGCGGCTGGGGCCTCATGCGGCCCTACACCCTCCTCTGTGACCTGGAATCCATTTGGGGCGTAGCGGTCGAAGCTGTGGCTGCCGGTGGGACGCTGGCCGCCATCCTACTCGCCCTGGTGCTGCTGTGTCGCCTGCGCCACATCAGCGAAGCGGATAAGCGCAGTGGCGTGGGGCCCATCCTGCTGCTGATCCTGGGCATCCTTGGCTTGTTCGGCCTCAGCTTTGCTTACCTGATCGAGCAGGACGAGTCTCTTTGTCTGATCCGCAGGGCTTTGTGGGGTCTCCTTTTCGCTGTCTGCTTCTCCTGCCTGCTGGTCCAGGGGGTTCGGCTGCGCAGGCTGGGCCGAGAGCGCCGAAGTCCCGGAGGATGTGCTCTGACGGGCTTGGCGTTGGGTTTGAGTGCAGTGCAGGGCATCATTGCTGCTGAGTGGCTACTACTGACCGTGCTGAGAGAAGGGAGAGCTGCGTGCCAGTACCTACCTTTGGACTTCTCGTTAGCTTGCAGCTACGTGCTAGCCCTACTTCTCGCCGCCCTGACGGCAGCCTCCTTGGCCCTGTGTGGGAAAACCCGTCACTGGCGCTGCAATGCCGTCTGGCTGCTGGTGACCTGCCTGCTGTCCCTTCTGCTGTGGGTGGCCTGGGTGGGCTTCTACCTGTATGGTAACGACTGGCTCGGCAGGTCCCCAGAGTGGAACGATCCAGCACTGGCGATAGCCTTGGTGGCCCAGGGCTGGCTCCTGCTGATTTTCCATGCCATTCCCGAATCCCACATCTGCTTGAGACCCCCGCCGCAACCCACTGCCCCAGACTACTTCGACACATCCCAGAACTCAACGCGGATGAGGGAGACGAGCTTCGACGAAGACATCCCTCTGTCTCACCGGCAGTTTGTGGAGAACCAGGGCTACGGATACAATGACGAGAACACAGCAGGTACACCACCATCCAATATTTCGGAGAGCATGATTTGTGTGGGCAACTTGTAGGACGAATGTAGGCCAAAGTGAGTAATGAAACTCCAGGAATGCTTTGCCTGAGAGCCTAGAAATAGGTGTTGGAGGAACATTTCTGTTGCGTGGGAAGTGTTTCAACACTCAGGAGAAAAAGTGGAAAAAAAAGTGATGAGTCAAAGTGAGTAATCTGTGTTCCCCTCTTAGGCCTGAGGAGCGGTAGCAGTGCCGCCCAACACAACAGCAACACCGGCGCCAGGCCCAGTGCTCCCTTCCGCAGCAACGTCTACCAGCCCACAGAGATGACCATGATCCTGAACGGGGGAGCGGTGAGTACATCTTCCCAGTCACAGGTACACGCCGCTTACACGCCGCTGTCCCACGCCATCACGCCGACCAGACTGCATGCACCTCACGGATCATGCGTCATTGCACAATAATGAGCGCGAGGTCTGTGCTTGCATGCTCGTGTCTCTGCACATGCATGGCCGGGTTTGGTCACTCATCACTCAAACTCACAAAGTGATTTGCGTGAGTTATTGCGAGGCAGCCTCAATGCGTTCACCGATAAATTGTATTTGTCTGCTGAGTGATGCAACCGCCCGCTGGAGTGTAATGTCCTTGTTCTGCAAGAAGAACGTCCATTCTTGCTGGCAGAGGACGGCCACTTTCCAATCACTGCACTCTGAAAATACAATTAAGTCCAGACTTAATCATACCCTGGCAGATTTAGGTTTGAAGACATCTTTTAATTTGCCCAACATGTTTCTTTTGACTGGAAGTAATGTTAACACTTTGGAGTGACCCAGCGAGAGAGCAGACCTGAATCTGTGAAGAGAATTTGGGGAGGGAACTAAAGATGAGGGTGATGGCAAGGAGGCCTTCCAACCTCAAAGATTTGGAGCTCATCACCAAAGATAAACTGTCAAAATATCAGCAGAAACCTGCAAAATTGCTGGTCAGCAATTATAAGGAGGGTTTGGTAGCTGGAATATTGAGAGATAGGTATAAACGCTTTGACAGTTTTGACAGAAATTGTTTGTTTGTTTTTCAAATTCATACACCCGTCACATTGTTTATTGCTTGAGATAAAACGTTTTGGTTAAATGAAAATAACTTAAAATCTAAGTCTGCCAGTGGTTTGAGTAATTTGCGACTTAACTCTAGATCTGCTACACCATAGCACGTAAACTGAAATCCTAAAGCAGCAGTGTACTATTTTGTAACTAGTTCACATAAAAGTCCTAATGAATGCATTAAGAGAACTGATTTTGCTGATTTAAGCTGCTTGGCCAAGAATAATATCAATGCATGTTTTCCGATCTGTGTGGGAGACATTTCTGTGTTACTATAAGCTTAGCATACTCTTGTAACCTACTAACCCACTGTTCCATAATTGTAGGCCATAATTAAACTCTTAAGGTAAAAAAAAAATAGCTGAATCAGCTAGAGTGCCCTTGAAATTGTTAAAACCAATTCAGAAACATCCACCATGGCTGTTTTGCACAAAAAGAATAGGTGATAGCCAGATTGCAATACTTATATCACCTTTTATATCATGCAACTACCCACACACATAGTATTGTACAACCTCTGTAGATGTTGTTAAAGTGTTTAGATGCCAAAAGGGCAGAATAATGCAATGACAAACTATGTTGCTAATAATAGTCACAACAATAAGGAAATCCTCCTGTTTTTTTTTTTAAAACAAAGATAAATTTGTTGAAATGTTCTTCACGGATTAAAATTTGGATTTCTGAGGCAAACTTAACTCAGTGATAAACTCTTTGCAGTTTTTATGCAAAATCAAAAGCTGTCTCAAGTTAAATACTGGCAGGATTTGATGACTATTTACCACTATGTCAACTTTCACTTTAGAAACACTTGTAATATGATCTGATGAAACAGGACTTTCTTCTTTTGTGACGGGACAGCAGTGTCGAAACTGAGGTTCCGTGTTTATGTCTAATCCATACTTTGTCACTAAAAACCCTTACCCTAAGCTTGCTTTTACTTGTAAATAGACCTAGTTTGATTCACATTAACTATGTGACTTCCCTTTGTATCACATCAACACATATAAGGGTTTAATCCTGTTTCATGCAAAATTAAAAAGGCAGGCTATATAACATGAAATACTACATTATGAGGATTTATCAGTGTCTGAGAAATGCATTCAGGTGAGAAATACAAGTTTCTCTTGAATGCATTTAACGAGTTGCTGCAGAAACACAGTCTGGCTCAAATATAAATAGAACAGTAAAGGCAAAACCTTACTTATGCTGATAATTTAGTCCAGTTTAGTGTATAGCACAAATCTTTGAATAAATGTAAACTCCAAATGCTTTAAAAAACAAACTGGTCTGATTGATATCAATTATATACATTTGGTTCTGATTTACTTCAAATCAACCCAATTTATTCCAGCACCTTCCTATCATATAGTCAGATTAAGATCAAATTACATGCTGTCCTATTCAATCAAAATCATTATACATTTCAGTCAAATTCATTGGATCATATAACAGCAGCTCATACAAAGCTAAACAAATTAGGGCCAAATTATTGAATAATTCATTGGCTTTACAGCAATCCCTCATGAGCAAACATGTGGCGACAGCAATAAAGGGTGTCTCCCTTTAAATAGGAAGAAACTTCCTGCAGAACCGCACTCAATGTAAGCATCCGTCTGCTAAAAACCAGATGAAGTGTTGGGATAGCAGGAGGGAAAGACAGAAAAAGCACAGAAACACTGAACATGGCTTACTTCCACTGAGAAAACAACACTAAACGTCTACCTACAAATACTTTCTGATGAAAAGGTAAAGCCTGGGGTCAGTTGTACCTTCTGGGGGAAATAAAAACAAAGAATAAATAAAGTTGATGCTAGCAACGGCTCTGTCTGTTGCTTTATTCAGGAAAGAGACACAGCTAAACACAGGCTGATTGAGCCAGGTGGACTTTCTTTGGCACAATAAAACAAAGCACACTAAGTTAACGTCAGAAATGATCTCCCCAAAAAGTCTTGAAACATAAAATTATGCTGTAAGTTAGAAAATAAAAGCACAATTTGATAAATGACCATTTGAATATCATTTTGTGAATTTATTACATAGGCTGAAAGTCAAATCTGATCAGTAGTTTGCTTTATGGAGTTTTTAAGCTGGTGGGCACCCGTAGGAATGACATGAGGGCGACAGAAAGCATTAATGTTAAAGTAAAAGAACATCAGAAGTTGATGCAGGTCCAGTTTCACTACTGTGGACAGTAATCTGTATTATTAATCTGAATCCATTAAGTTTAGTTTAAGTTTAGTTAAGTTTTTAATTAAAAAAAAAAGTACTGAGTAAAAGATACTCAGTAGTGAGCTTTGATTGACAAATATTTTATAAAGCGAATAAAAAAAATGGCCGTCATAAATGGATGAAAATTTTAAAGGCATTGTTTACACCCAACATGTCTTCAGTAAGGCCCAACAGTTTTTAGTCTGCTGGCAAATTTCCCCTCTAAAGCTTAAAAATAGCTTTGCAGCTAACCTTTGCAGCTAAACATGTTTGAATGCCTGATGTTTCCAGACTGTTTATCCTTTACCGACTCCTTTTATTCCGTCTACAGGTGCCCTCCGCCCCTCCCACCTATACCGGAAGGCAGCTGTGGTGAGCGAGGAGAAAGAAGATGTTTGATGGAAAATGGCAAGGAGAGGATGGAGGGAGTGAGGAGGAAGGGGTCCAGGATGGTGGGGGGTGGGGATGGGGTGTGTTGGGGGGAGGGCAGGCATCTAGTCGGACTGGACTTTCGGCTTGCATGCCTGCCGGGCCCTTTCATGTACAGACTTTATTGCTGACTGTGTGCCAAACAATTATAGAATGAATGTGAGTGAGACTGAGAGGGCAGCAGAATGGAGGACAGAGCTAAAACTTTTCTAAAACATAGATATTTATGGAAGAGGTGCAAAACTTCTAACGTGTCCAGTATGCCAGTGGCTTCACAGAATACAGTTATATTATTATTATTATTATACAGTGTCTTTCCCTTTTGGTATAATTTGCTCCTCTGACACCTCAGCACTTCAGGCCTCCTTGAAAACTGTGAAAGCGAACTCTTCGTCCTATTCTTGCTCTCATCCCGTCAGGTGCAATGTCTTTTCTGCTTTACGGTGCTGGCATTGAAGCGGAAACCTTTAACTCTGTCCTCCATCCATTCGCGCTGCAAGGGTTGAGCCAGAGGGCCACTCTCTTAAAAACAATTTACCTTCTCTTGGTGTCTATATACGGGAATGAGTGCGTTTGTGTGCTCCGCGCGGCTCTCACACTCCAACAAACCCTCTTCCCCTTCCTCCTTTGGACTGTTAGCCCTGGCCTTGTGCCCCTCCTCTTCCCTGCACTGTCTGTGACCACAACACATAACTCTCCTCACCCTGCGTCATCGTCGCACTCGCATCGACACATTGCAAATACAAACTGTGAAGACCTAAATAGGGGAGAGGGACATAAACGTGAGCACAGAAACGGCAAAAGTAGATCTGGAGGACTGGAACTGACCATGCTGCTACTGAACCGCTTCAAGAGATTCAAAAGAAGCGGATCGTGATTGGACGGGGAAGGCGTCAGTCGTCAGCAGGGGAGGTGCAGCTTTGGGAATCTGGGTCAGGCTCCTGCACTCTCCCCGCATCTCCGGTGGCCAGTGGCGGATGAAGGCAGCCAGGAGAAACCGTCACATTAGATCAGCAGGAAGCGGAGCGAGGAAATGAATCGGGCCTCCTGCTCCCGGTTCCTCTGTCTGTGCTTGTGTGCATACAGTTATGTGAGTTTTTGCGAGGGCTCACAAGTTGTTTTCTGGTGCTAAAAATTTAACGCAGTGAGGTATAGAAGTGACGGAAACAACGCCGGTGTGGACACTGTCGTCAGGGCGCGAGTGACAGACTATATTTGGAGCGGCTGCTGCTGTGTGGAGATCTTCTGGAGTCTCAGAGAGATCAGGTTTACACTGTGGGGTGGAAAGAGGAGGATCAAATGCAGGAGAAGAAGATGCAGGAGGGGTGGGGGTATAGAGAGGGATGGCGTTAAGGCCGGATCTTCTTCAGTCACTCTCCCAATCTATATGAGAAAATAGCCTTCCAGCCTCTATGTATGCATGATGTGGGAGCCTCTCCTCCTCCTCCTCACCTTCCTCCTGTCTCTAATAGCTTAAGGTCCTATGCCAAGAAGGACTCCATGTTTCACTGGAGTCTCTGTTTTACATGCTTTCCCTACATCGTGGCACCAGCTCTCTGTTTCACCTGAGAAACTGTGTACATAGTAGTGCTGTAAAGCTTTTCTTGCTTGTTTACAATTTTTTTTTTCTCTTTCTGTTTATTTTAACACTAGGCTGATTTTAGTCCCCAGTAAACACTGGAGAACTGCTTTTGTTTTGGATTAACTGGCTTGCTTCGTGTTCATGCTTTGCCTTTTTTTTCATATGCTTTTATTTTTCTCTTGCTGTTTTTTTTTTTAACTAGAGTTTTGGAAATGTTTTTGCCAACACTAGATGTGCTTTTATTTTATTTTTTTCCTGCTGAGCTATTGTTCACAGACATTTTGCAATTCATTTTAAAAGGATTTATGTTGGTTGTACCTACTGATCGTTGTTTTTATTTTTCAGAAAAATGACAATAGCTGTGAATAACTCTGGCACTTCATGCAGTAAACAAAGACTATTTCTATGATACTCAGAGCAGAGCGGGGTGGCTAGACCACACTAACTCTCACAGTGCCTTGTGAAAGTATTTTTACCCCTAGGAACATTTTTCACAGTTTGTCACAATGAAAACATAAACTTTAAACCATTTTATTGTGAAATTGCAGTAAATGATAGACCAACAGAATATTGAAAACTGAGAAAGGAAAGGAAAAGGATTTTTTTTTTTTTTTTTTACGAATCAATTTCAAAAATCAGAAATAGTTACATACATTTGCATACAGTGGCTTGAGTCAGGGTTAGGTTAGTCTTTTGGAACGTCAAAGGTTTACTTCCAGTGTTGCCCACACCATGATGCTGCTACTGCTGTGTTTCTCTCTAAGGATGGTGTGTTCAGGATGATGTGCGGTATTAGTTTTCCGCCACGCTCAGCTTATTCCATGTGGCAAACTGCATGTCTTTTTTCTTGGCACTCTTCCATAAAGGTCTTTCAACAAATTCTTCCACAAGAGTTGTGGATCTCTGCAACTCCTCCAGAGTGGCAATATGCTGTCGTTTTATAACCTAAAATGTATCACTGACCTGTTTGGTTTGTTGCTTTTAGGCCTTCACAGAACTGCTGGTTTTATACTGACAATAAATTGGACTCCATTTTAATTTGGCAGATTCAAAACTGGATTTTGTTTTTCTTTTCTTTAAAGTACAAATGTTTGCCACACTTTTATTTGTAAAATAATTTAAACACAAGCATTATTTTTTTTCACCTCACTCTTGTGCGCTACTTTGTGTTGCTCTCATAAAATGTCAATGAAGTACATAAATGTTTGTTGTGGTAACGTGACATGATGTGACAAATTTCAAGAGGTATAAAAACTTTTGCAAGGCACTATAAGATCACTAAAAGCCATGGCAGTGATATCTGAACGTCCATCGGCCCCGAGCTAAGAAAAGATTAGGGGGTTAGCCCCTGACTGCTGCTGTATGTTTATGTCTCAAACTCTGGCTACTCTAAAACAGGACTTATTTCTACTTGCAGGCCAGCTTCCCACCCGGACACAGCTCTTCCTCTCTGGGCGGGCTGCGTCTGGGCCGGTCCTGGTCAGAAACAGATCCGCGCAAGGAGAGGTGTCCTCAGGGGTTTTCATGGTCACCAGTACGTTTTGATACTCACAGTCAAGGAGGGATGTTTGAATTCTCGTGATGTTTTCACTCGGTGTAGAGTACAAAAAGGAAAAAAAAAAAGGAAGAATAACAACATGTTGTGACTTTGTAGATTTTGCACTCGTCAACTACCTATCTGTGCATGCTTAATCACCATTTCTACATATAAGATCTTTCTCAGACGTACTTTTCAATACTAACTATTTATGTAACGGTCATGTGACAGCAATCATAATTTCGGTGTATATCAGAAGACACACTTAATGTCTGTGCTTTGGAAAAACACAAAAGTGAGCTGGTTGTTGTGAAGTAAAGAGAATAAAATCCGAGGATGGTCCAGCATTGTGTGATTACACACACAGGAAACAACATGCCATCTTCAGCTAGTCGTACTTCTCTCTGCTTGGGTTTGAAGACATAAAGGTTTTAAAAAAAGAAAAAGAAAATCGTCTGACTGATATTGTCTCTGTGTTACCAATCAAGTAGACTGTGGTGAAATTTGCACAAAACTTTTATGTTAAGTTTGTTGTCCCTGGGCAGCCTATATGAACACCCCCTCCCCTCAGGCTTTCCTCTCCCTGATTCTTCTTGCCTTCAGACTGTCCCAGCAGGGCAGCTGAATGGGGCAGTATTGGTTTTCACAGCTATGACTGTGCAGTGATGAGGCATGCATATGTATAAAAACTTGATTTCTTGATTAGAAAAAAAAAAGAGAAAAAATATTAAGACAGTTAACTCTGTTGTTTCTGTAACCCATTCAGGAAGAAAAAAGTTCAATAAAAGTGTCATGTTTGTAGTTAACCTTTACCTGGATATGGTGTTTTATTCCTGTTATTTGTAATTGTTTTGAAAAGTGTAAAAGAAAAAAAAAGGCAAGTTAATGTTGAACCTTTGGGAGGAAAGTAAAAATTACAGTTTTTTTTAAGAAACCTAAACTATTAAAATGTGATTAATACATGAAAATAACACTGTCTACCTTTGTGGATATCTCATATACGGTCAAACCTGTTTTTTTTTATAACAATTAACTATTTTTAAATAGTTCTATTTTTTTAAAGGGAAATTAGTTTCTGCTGTAATAAAACTAGCTTATTGTTTTAGCTTTTGAATTATATTTAGAATTTTACCTGCCACCCTCCACATTTACTGTATATAGGTCCAACAATCTTTAAAATTAATCCATCTGTCATTGCAGCAGCATAATGTCAACCCAAAAATATAGATATAAAAATCCAACATTAACGTTTATGTTTAATTATTGAAAAAAAATCCCATGACATGAAATATCTCTGGTGCTAAAATTAGCAGCATCCATAATAATTTGTGTAAAATAAAATATTTTATATATATTTTACTTCATAAAAGAGAATCAGGGTGTCAACATGCTTTTGAGTTGTTTTCAGTGACTTGGGACCCTATGGCAAAAGTTTTATGCAAAAAATTGCCTTTACAGATGTGTTTCAAGGTTTACACAGCTACACTCTTACCTACAACATATTAGTTCATTTTGTGTTACAGGAAGTGTAATATATTAAATTTTAATCACATTTATTTTCATTCAAATGTCGGACTGCAATGTCAGAGAATATCCTAGTTTTAATATAGCAAATTTATGCCTTTACTTAAGGAAAATGATACACCTTTTCTCAAATATTTATAACTTTTCAACAAGAGGCAACATACAAGTTTTTTCCTGCAAATATGTGAAATTAATCGCAAGGTTTTGGAGTTTCTTTATGGAAATGTAGTCCTCTGTAGCCAACAATTTATTTCCTTTAATCGACGTTGGCCTTGGTATGATTTATTTTTCATTACAAGAATAAGGTCATAATAGTATGAGAATAAAGTCACACAATCGTTTGCACAATCATTTCAATGTCCTGATAGCAATAATAATTTAATGCTAATGTGCTATAAGATTTAGTATTTAGTGAAACCTACACCAAAGTATACCTTTTCAACGTGCTCAATATTCCCCCTTTTAAACATATTGAAAAACTGTATTTTTTTTTAGTGGTCACCAGTCTCTGGCACTATGTTTTTGGAGGTTGCAGGCTGTAAAGTTTAGGAACCTCTGCTTTAAAAAATAGCAACTTTTAGAATTGTCCGCAAATTTACAGTCAGGGCACTAATTAGTAACTTTAAAACAATTGGAACCTTGACAAGCAAAGCTGGAAAAGGATTCAGGGTTATCTGCAACCCTGACTGCAGCACTAATAATAATAATAAAAAGTGTCAACTAGCCCCGAATTGTTATATGCTGGACTTCCCCCACATTTTAAAGCTGTCTGAAAGATGCTTTTTTTTTTCTAAAACAACAAGGTGTTTGCAGTGTATAAATTAAGTTATAATATATTCCCTGCTCACAATTAGCTAAAATGTTTGATTACTACTTTGTGTCTTGAAACATGTACACAATAATGGCAACGTACATTTCCACCTCTGGCCTGGAAGCCAGATCCACTTGTTGTTTAGCTATGCAGTCTCATCCTGGTGCCAATTTATCTCCAGCCCTGTGGGATCTAGTTTCAGTCTCACCCACTGATGCCAAACTCTCTGGAGCTGAGTTCAGTATCAGATGTCCCCATAATAAAATGGGCTTACCCAGTGGCAGCTGTCTATCAGCTACCCAGATAGCTGCAGAGGAAAACTATTGAATGTTGACCCTCTAAAGAAGGGCATCAGAGAGGGCAAGTGTCAGGGGATCCTCCCATCACAAGACCACAGAGCATCCTCGCAGGTTAAGTTGCTGGGGAGATGGAAATGTGCCAGAGGGGCACTTAGCATTTGAGGTTCATTTGCAGTCATGAAAGGAGGCTTATAGCTCAGACACTTTACGTTTAGCATGGAGGAGTTCAAAGAAGTGCAAAGTAAGTTGAGCATTATGGAGGGTTTTGATTTTTGCAAATAAAACTTGATGAACTTGCCACGGTTTAATTATGAAAAGCTGGGGTAATGCTTGATCGCCACAGGATACAAGAAGAAGAAGTGATCCACGTTATGAAGAAAACACACAGAGGCACATTCATACAATGTAGCGTCAGAAAATCACCATACATCATGTGATTAGAGCTTCCAAACCACACACCAAATTAACATTATAATGAAGTCAATAGGTTTACTGATAAGCTTATTCGTTTAAGTTTATGACAAGTATGAAAAGAATATTATTATACAGGACAACAGACAAAGTGTATATAAATGAAAATAATAATTCATGTGCTCTGTCAGATAAAAGCCGATCTTCCACCAGTGATGTCTAGTCTTTAAAACCTTGTTTTTATTCTCTGATTCCCTGAAAGGGACATTTCCTTTCCAAGTAAACAGGATAAGAGTGCCACTGTGAAGGCCAAGTCACTCCTCACTATGGCCTTAATTGTCTGCTTGAATGGAAAAGTTACAACCTTTTTCATTATATGTATTGTTACAATTAAAAAAGGAGACCGAACAGGGAAGTATGCCTGTCCTCTGGTGAAATATCAGCTGGAGGTGCCAAGAAAAAAATTCAGGTCTGTTAAAAAAGGTTTCCCCTTCTTACAGCTTTGTGGGAACTAAGGTCTATTGAATTCATTTTGTGACGCATTTAAAGAAGCATGAAGGGAAGTGATCATTCAAAAAGCTATGGGAGCAATAAAAGCATTAGATAGTGATCAGATCATAAATTCTTGCCTGATCCTATAGGTCTTTGGATAGCTTGTTTGGCTGATCATTTTGGTAAGTTTGACATCAGGGTCACAAAGTTTAATACCCATTTGACACTAAAAAAAAAATAGTAAACAGAAATAGGAGATGTTTAGTTCACAGTCAGTATAAAACAATACAATTTAGCTTTAGAGTCCAATTTAGTGTTTTTTTTTTCTTTTTTCACAGTGTTAGAGCAAGAAAATTACTCAGTCATGTTGAGGATGTGTCCTTTTCCTAACAGGCTGGTGGTTAGCTGCTAACCAGCCAGTGAGGTCATCCAGCTGCTGTGGACCACGCTCAACTGAGGGACGGAGAGAGATCCGCATCAGGGCTTTCTAGACCGTTCATGGTCAAACCAACTGGAAAAAAACAAAAGATATCTCTATTATGTTGGTTACTTTTTTAATAACAAAACAGTCATGCATTACTGCAACAAACAGATTTGCACATTTAAAGACCAGAAAAATCTTTGAATTTGTAAACAAATAAATAAAAGAATGTTGATCAAATAAATTCCACCCACAAAGCTCTTAATTGGTCTAAGAGTATGAAGACCTTATTTGTACAGTAGTTGGTTTCCACAGCAACAATAATAATTTAAGACGGCATTAAAAATCAAGGACGTTTCTGATTAGTTTGTAAAGTTAAAATAGTGTCACTCCATAGTATAGATGAAAAACACTGCAGGTTACACAGACCAGAATTCAAGAGAATTTTAAAGTAAAACATCACCTTTAAATTTTTGCTTCTTAATAGCATCAAGAATGGGATGTTATCGAGATCATGTATGTGAAGACAGATGAGTGAATTCTTTTGGCAACAAAGTGTATCTGTTAATTTATGAAGTAAATTTGAATTGTATTGTGTTACATTTAAATGACATGGTATATATAAGAAAAAGTTACAGCGATAAATCTCTTATGGATGCTACAAATTACTTTCTGCAGATGTCCTGTAGTGATAACGTTTCCTTTCAGGACTCGTTCGATGAGGTACAACATCATTCTGTGCTGGAAACCAACAGGAGTTGTTCCAAAGGTAAACATGGCAGCAAGGACAGTCATGTAGGGATACATGAAGTGCCAACAGCTGCACCTGTTCATGGCGATGGGACCCTTCAACTTCCTGACACATGAGTCTGGGTCTGCTCTTTGTCTTGTTGTTTTTAGCTTCTGTCTCAGGCTAATTTTGATTCAGACCAGAACGTGCCAGAAGACGAGCCGCACGTTTGCTCCTCAGGTCAAATAAGGTGAGTGCAGCTGCTCCTGGATCAACATAAAGAGCTTGGATACACAAGGAGGCTTCCCTAAATAATTTTTGCCCACACTGCTTCTGTCGCAGTGGCAAACGTGGCTCATTTATGTGTCAGTGCTCTCAAGGAAAACAACACGCAGCACAGCACAGCACAGCAAACACCACTGTTCTTCATCCCTCCCTTCCTCCTTGCTTTCACTGCACATATCCCTGCTTCCCTCCCTTCCTAGTCCAGTTCAGATTCTGTTAAAGAGGTCAGAAAATGATTTCCATTCAGGATGAGGGTCTGGGCAGACTGTTTTTTTTTTTTTTTTCCACACAGTGCGTTGCACATGTACACACACACACACCCCCAGGCCCCCTGCTTTTATGTCAGGTCAGCAGCAGCAGCAGTGAGGCTGCTGCACCACAGCACAGGGACTTTTGTCGGCCTGCTGTGGCTGCAGTGAGTCCTTTTGTCATGTGGAATGTGTTAGTGTGGAGACAACCTGCAATCACGATGATGTCTGTCGATGTTGGCAATAAACACAGGCAGGAATATCATTATGATGAGCTTTAATATGTGTGTTGGAGAAAGTGTGGTTGCACTTGCACTACAGCAATAGGGGAAATAAACAGCTGAAAAATGTGATTTTGGAAGTGAGGTCATGTTAGAAGATTGTGAATAGTTAAATGAGCTATAAGTAAGATATTTACCGTAAAAATCAACCTAAATCATTCTCATTTCTCACCCAGGATGGAAGTAAACTTCCCTATAAACAATTGGTCCTCTCCATCAACAATGTCTTAGTCACATTTTTCTCCTTTCAAACCTAAAGGTACCATCCAGAACGACTTTGGTTCAGAGTGTAGCCTGTGTTTACTTTCTGGTTCCTCAGCAAATCATATGAGAGTTCCCAGGATTCCCAACACAGAGCGCAGCATTCGGTATTTTATTTTGTATATATATATATATATATATATATATATATATATATATATATATATATATATATATATATATATATATATATATATATATATGAATACGATTAAAAAGTCTTCCTTTAACTGTTTTGAGCAGGTGTTTTAGGTCACATAAACCATAAACAGTCATGGGTTGGAAACTAAAGCAGAAGCACCCATCCCTCTCAAAGATAACACTTTGATGGCATCTCTAGTGCAGGTTAGCGACCAGAGGATTTATCTCAGCTAATTAACCATCCAATATCAGCATGTTCCACTTATGTTACTCTATAAAGAGCAGAATGGCGTAAAAGGTAACCCTACTGAATAAAGTGGTTGTTTTTAGTCTATAATGTTACTATGGTATAAGCATTGAACTAAACAAATGTTTATAGAGTTGTAATAATCAATATACAACATAATTTAACAACAGAAGGGTGTTTCTTGTTTTTATAATTTTAAAAATTAGATCAGGTTTTACATTCTTGTTCCAAATTTTACCATGAAACAGTGAGGTATTTACTGACAGCTGTCATAGTGAGAATCTCATACTGGCCCGTATTTGGCTGATTTCTAATAATTTATGTTTCTTTATACTTTAAAAATAGCCAGCATTAATTACAAAATGCCACTTTTTTTTCTTGTTCACATTCTTAAGGACACAGTTTAGCTCTAATGCCAGTCACTCACATTGTACATAGATATGCATTCTCAGCTGCTGCACTTCATCCTTCATGTGTGCAGACCAGAACTCTCAAACACACACATCGTCTTCTATTTCTCTGTCTTAATCTCTATGTAACTCCTCTCTTTCTTCACATGTATCCCCCCAACCCCCACACTCTACCATCTCTATCACACAAACACACCCCTAGCCCTGCAGAGATTCTTTTTTCTTTTTCATGCTGTGTCTTTATCTCTGCCGCTGGCCTCATTCTCACTGTGAGCCGCTGCTGCAAGAATCCTCGTTTCAGCTTTGACATCAAAGCCGTGTAAGGATGAATACTGTATCTCTGCGGCAATTTAGGTGCATGAGTATGTACGACGCATGGGGCTGACAGTATTATATAAGCATGCCTTTGCATAATGGATTTAATTAATTTTAATGTCTCCATATAAACAACAACTGCTGTCAATGACAGCAAAAGCAATATCTTTTCGACAAGCCCAAGGACCGGTAAGTAAGTGTCTAAAAGTGAGTGCGTACGTGTGTGCGTATGTGCGTGCGTATGTGCGTGCGTATGTGCGTGTGTGTACCTCGGGTCTCTTGCCGGGCCCAAAAACATGCAACCGTATTGGCAATGTCACGACTCTCCCTCAGCTCCCTTTGCCATCGACGTAATTCCTGCACATCTGGCCGTGCTCTGACCTGAACAACCAAGTGTAAGTGTTAACGTAAGTAAATTTTTCAACTGCATAGAATACATGTTATTCGTTTTGGGTGGAGAAAATTAGCTGAAAATTGGAGAAACTTTAACATCCTATTATATATTTGCCAGACTGTCAATTTGCCATATCAGAGCATCATCTTTTCAATAAATATGGTGTTCTTATCTAAAATACTAACAATCAAAAAAATAAACGACTTGTTCAAAAAGGTTTCTTAAAGGACCATAGTATAAGTTCTGTGATTTTTGCAGACATCTGCCCCCTCTGGTGACAAGTTGAAATAACACCAGTCTTGTGCCTGTGCATGGCAGAAGAGGAAAAAGCATCTGCACCAGTGGTTTGTTTAGAGGTGTGATGTCTGCTGAGGTAACAAAGCTATAAATGGTTTAGTTAGCCCATGGTCCCTTGCTAATGTATTATTTACGGCGGAGATTCAACAAAGTAGCCAGGTGAACGAGAGCGCGCTGCACATCACACCCACACACACGTCCAGAGGATTTGGCCTAAATCAGTCTCCCATAAACCGATTAATCCAGGCAATGGAGACAACTACATAAAATAGAGCAGAACAAATTTTTCACGTCGGGCAATTGGAAGGGAATGTATGGGAAAGGAAATAAATGTTTAATTTCAAAACATGCACTATGCACTTTTAAGTTTTTGTATTCTTGTAATAAAACCAATGTTTACCTTTATAGATTTTACTGGTGAAGCACCGCTTAGAAGTTTGTGGACAATTTCTGATCTCCAGGTTTTGTAAAGTGACTAGTCAATACCGATTTCTCTATAGCACCGTGTAAGAACATATGAGAACAAATTTGAGAAAAACATTGCTAGCCACAAAACATACTTTTACATACTTTTATATCAAACTGTATATTAGTAATTAGCCTGATTATTACATTTTGCATTATAAAAACAGCTGTCTCTCCAAAAGTAGATCCTTACGTGAATTGTGAGGTCTCCAAAAAGCTGCCACACTGCAAAAACAAAACTAAAAATAAGTAAACATTTCTTGAAATTAGTATGTTTGTCCATGATTTGAGCAGGTAAATGTCTATCTATCTGCCAATAGAATGAGTATTTTGACCCCTAAAAAAAGATAATTAGACATCCTGCACTTGAAATAAGATGATGGAGATGAGTTGTTCCTATTTTAAGTGTAAAATTCTTATTCCATTGGCAGATAATCTTATTTACCTGCTCAAATTAAGGATAAATGCACTCGTTTCAAGAATATTTTAGTTATTTTTAGTTCTGTTTTTGCAGTGCAAAATTTGCTAGTTTCTTGTCTCTTGCAGACCCATATATATGTCTCAATATGTCATTGGAAATAAAGTTTTTAGATGGCTTTTTACTATTCCCTGTTTTCTCTGACTTTGTTTTCATACACTTTACAGATACTGAAAATAGCCACATTGAGTCTTCTTCACTTATTAGCAGCTTTCACAATGAAGAGTATTTATGTCAACTGGACCAGATAGCACAAATTTTTACATTTCTCACCAGCTAATCAAACTGAAAACTGATTACAGTCAACAGCCAATCCCTCAGGATTTTTCAGTATAAAAAATAAAAATAAACTATAACTCTTAACAAAGCTACATGTCTGACTAGGGCGGAACATAGCAAAAATCTGCAAATGGAGGTAAATTATTACGGAAATCTTGCATGCAGTACCTCCGTACCTCCGATTTGTGAGCTTTACACTCTCAAATCACTGTCAGTGTGAAGAGCAGCTCATTCAACACAGGTTTCGAGACGTTTTATTTCTAATTTTAGGATATTATAAAAAGATATAGATAACAACTCTGTAGCTTTACAGAGCAGTTTTTAAACTTATGACTCACTGTTACAATGAATGTGTATGATTATGTCTGCATTGTGTGGCTGGCTAAATAAGTGAAATTCACTCATTTTTAACAAGCTGACTTTGATGCGTCTCTGAGTTTAAGTTGTTGTTGGCATGACTCATCCCTTTGTTCTTGGAGGAAACCCCTGTAGTTGTTTTGTGTTTGTGTGTGGGCTGCCGGGTTTACTGAGAGACTGACTGAATGCGTTTGCTGTTTAAGATGAAAAGAAAACGTCCCTGTTGGGCTAACATTCCTATTCCTCTCCTACTAAAAAGGCCTTCTCTTTCTTTTGCTCTAAGAAATTTTCTTTTCTGCCTCTTCTCCTTCACTTCCTTCGATGTCTCACAACAACACCTCAGACCCTCTTGAGATTCTCCACACATCAGTGTTTCATCCCTCTCTGTCCACCTTTGTCCTCTCAGTTTTGCATTCTCTACATCTCTCACCCATCTTGCTCCCCCTATGCTTCCAGTGAACCTCAACATTCTCTCAAGTGTCTGGTTGTGGGGATACGACGGTGTTCCTACTAAGCAGTGTAAAAGTAGGCCTGTTATATAAGGCTGACCAAGGGGCTGACGAATTGGTAAAACCAGTGAGCTTCAGCAGTTAATTCAATGGGTGTCATGGTGCCGCAGCGGCCCCTGTCTTGATGGGAGCAAACCATAGAAATGGAAACGAGGGGCGAGGGTCAGTACGGGTGGGGGGTTGGAGCCGCTTGTGTTTGCTCACCACGGCCAGTTTTCTCTATGTGTGAAAGTGAATGTCAATTTTCATTGGCTTCCTCCATAAATCTTATACCTTGTTATTGTGCTTCCGCTGCTGATACCTGCTTCTAAATGTAGGGACATTTAACAGAAACGACTGCTTAAAAACGGGTCACACATGATCAAAATACAGAAGATTTTTGTAACAGATGACTAAAAAAGAATAGGCTGACTGTGTGAGTGTTTTAAATCCCATCTGTGTGAATAAACGCAGGTTATTTGTTGTTGAAAGGTTCTGTTTTTGACAACGTGCACAAAGATAATAATGTTCCTACACATTTTTCATACCAAACTTCATGTCTTTCCCAATAGCTAAATTATTTGTGGCTTTATATGGGTGTTTTTTCCTGATATAGTCCACTAAGCCGGAAAAGTTTGTCACTGTTTGCGGACCGAATATGCTGTTGTTATGATCAATCGTGTCGTTGCACGCGTGGCCGGGTTTGGTTTGGTGCATGTGAGTCACTCAACTCATGTTGCAGACGATGCATGCAGGGAAGGATTAAAAGTGATTAGAAGAATTGCCAGGACACTGTGAGACAGTGGCCTTCCAACCGCATTACTTTGGATGTATAATACAAACATGGCCATAGACACCCACCGCAGAACTGAAACAAAAAAAAGAATATGCTACAACAAGACAGCCGTCAACTCAAGTCCCACAGACATCTTTATAAAAATCACACGAGTGGCAGCACAAGATGAACCCCTGCAAAAAAAAACACACACCCACAAGTTGCATAACTCCCAACAAACATTGTAGATACTATTTCTCGCAAACATACTACAGCCCTGCTGCACAGCCTCTCAGGCTCCTCTCCTTTGCTGTGTTCCACATTCTGCGGCTGCACAAAGCCCTCTATTCACTGCAGTAATACAGCAAACGTAGGCAAGTTGCACAGACACATCCACAAAATCTGCTCCATCTTCCCCTTCACACCTCATCCACCCACCCATCAATCACCGTTTGGTTGCCCGATGTTTCTGTCACAGTCTAACCAGCCCAGTGACCTGTGATCTGATACGTGCTTCTGCAGACTTGGACGCATTAAGTGGCTTCAACATACCCCCACTGTGCTTTTGTAGAACACACTGACAGGTAATCTTAATCTTGCGTGGTCCATATTACAGCTAGCAATCCCATTTTATGGAAAGTGTGCCTTGATGGGCCACTTTGCTGTAATTAGGTAAGTGAGGACTAAGCAGATGCAGACAGAATGCCTATTTAATGTACTGCGTCCCAGTGACATTTTTTCTGCATGAGTGTCACCGCACAGGGTCGGTCAACTGACCGAACACTGAAGCTCAGCTCATGGCATTCAACTATAGCTGCCCTCAGATCGTTGAGCTGGAATCACAGACCTAATTCTCCAATCGACTACACTGTTGTTTGGCAGGGATTCTATGGGCAGAGTGGTTGTTAATATGTCAAACCATCAATATTAGATCACATCAAAAGAATTATTACTCAGCACAAGTAACGCCCTATTTTTTTATTGTAAAGTAAGGCCTTATAATCCAACAGATTAAAGCATCAGAAGAGAAATACTTCATAAATGCACAGACTAAAAGTCTAAACTGTAAACTTTGCAGGGAAAGTAAGGAAAGAGCCGCCCTTGAAACTGGACACTGTCTCTCTCCCCCGTTCAGGACTTACAAGCTTCTGCGTTACATTAACGCACAGTTTACTGAGTGTATACAGCTTCCGTGTATATATCATTTTTACTTCTTATTTTACTGTACTCTTATTTTTTGTCTGCACCATCAATACCAAGTCAAATTCCTTGTAAGTGCAAACCTACTTAGCCATTAAACTTGATTCTGATTCTGATTCTGAAATGGGAGTTTAGTCGATTTTGTTCTTTGTTGCTACAATGCTTCTGAGCAATATATCACATACTGTTGGAAAACTTGTATAGATCACTTTGAATGGTACCTCATTTGTTGGAAAAAGTAATTTCTGGGTTAAGTAGTAGAATCGCAGCCCCGCAGCACTGAGCTTCCTACGGCCCAGGACCTGGAGTCGCCTCCTAACAGCCACGTTTCGGCTAGCCGCCTATAGCTGGTCAGACGAACAGCCTTCACCCTCTCTGCTTCAACTGCTTCCAACTGGATGCCCAAAGTGAACCGAACTAACACGGAGGCACAGGCAGGTTTGGCAGAGTTGAACAGGGAAAGTTAAATGGTTTATTTGGAAAGGTTTACTTACTGGGTTTCATGGTGGTTTTAAAGCTTGACTGAGCTAATAGGCATAGCTCCAGCTTGCTTCTACGAAACCATGCCATGCTGATATAATTGAAGTGTGTTTTTACAGTTATAACAAACTTTATTTTCATAAGGATTTTATACATTTATGGGATAATGATGTTTGTGTTTTCCTGTCCACTCATTACAACCAAAATAAGGCCTTTTAAAATTAGCGCTTAATGTCCACTAGCATAATGTTATTAGCTTCCCGGATAACATACAGCGTAACTACCGTTCGTTTTTTTAAGGTTTGTTTTCACTTCGCTCCAACATCATTTGATAGTGCTATGCGCATTATTACCACATTAAACACATTAATGTCAATTTAATGGTGTTTTGTATAACTTTAGGATTACCCATTTAGCGACCAATCGCTACAGCGACCCCTAGATTCCCAGAGGAATAATCGCATTAATAAAATCAAGCATCTAAGTTACGGATTCTTACTGAGCAAATCATTCTTTTAAATATTATTTTATCATATAAAGGTTTGTTTAACTCAGGATTTGCATTGTGAATGGGTTGGAATAAATACCAAATCTTGTTCTAAATTAGTTAAGATAATTTAACCTCATTGCATATTTTTTAAGATGAACTTTGGTTCTTTAATTTAGATCTGTAGTGAACCAGGATTTATTGAATCTTTATGACGATGCTTTTAAACTATTTTATTTTGTCCTTTTATTTCTTGTGTGTGTACATAGTTCCTTAGCTTCTTTTTATCTTCATTTTGCTTAGTAGTTTTAGTTAAGTTTCACTAGCCTATTAGAGGATTTGTTGATTGAAATATAGTGTTAATTCAGATATACAGCATTCTATAATGGTGTTCTCTGGATCTTCATTTTATTTCTGTTAATAAATTCTTAAACTTGAAGAGACGTCACTCATTTAGTCTATATGTTTGCAGAGTTTGCTGTTAAAAGAACGGCAGTGCTTGAATCATTCCTTTCAACTATTGTCCTAATATCAGCTGTTAGGGCTGATATCCACCGGGCAATACCTAACAGACAGAGTTATTTATTAAACATTAAATAACTGAAAACAGTGTGTAATAGCACAACACATGTCTGTTTTTAGTTATTTTCTCCCATTCCTTCTGCAGCTCATTGATGGGCCGTCTCAGTAGGCAGACATTTTTGGGTCTTTTCAGAAATGTTCTCTAGAATTCAAGTCCAGGTTCTGGCTTTGCTCTTCAAGGCCATCCACAGACTGCCGAGACAGAAGCCACTTCTTTGTTACCTTGACTCTGTGATTTGGGTTATTGTCATGTAGGGAGATGAATTACGGCCTTAACCCGAGTTCAAGAGAACTGGAGCAAGTTTTCTTGAAGAATGGCTCTGTACTTTGCTGTAACGATGTTACTGTACACTATACACCAGGGGTATCCAGCTCCATTACTCAATGACTGGTCTCCAGCTGGTTTTAGATATGCCCCTCTGTTGGATTTATTATAGTTATTCTACTTTTAATCTATATTCTAGTTATATTATGTTTCACTTATAACAACTAAATGACTATGCAATCTTATATTTTACTAATAACATTCTTGACCATTTACAATATTATATTATACTTATTACTGAAGTGTTATTTCTCCTTATATCAGAACACAAGCATGCGAGCAGTTGCAGGTTGCACCCAATTGTATCTTGCAGCTGCCTGTGGAAGATAAAGAAGTTACTCCCATAACAATGAATGCTGTTGTTGTGTATTGGTTCCCTGCCTAATAGATTTCAACTGGTTTGTTCCCCTTCCCTCAGCAGTTGAAATCCTGTGTAACTAGGGCGTTCCAATTTTCAATAAAAAGCCTGGCGAGCGGAGACTGCTTCAGAGTGGTTTGGAGGATTGTAAACTGAACGGTCTCCGAGCACTCTCCTTGCAAGATCAATTTAACTAATTCTCTGTGTCTTCTTTGTGCAGGTTGCTGAATAAGATGTTTGGTGTTTAAACCTAACATTAAATGGTCCTTCGAGCCGGATTTCAACATACCTAACGATCCCAGCAGGTAAAGTGAGGTTCCAGCAAGTCTGTGGCCACAGCACTAAGACCCTTTCCGGGACTGGTCCCTCCTTTACGAGCTGGGATCCGAAGGTTGAAGAATTCCAGAGACACAGAGAATTGTGAGTAGAATTTCGTTAAAGAGGAATGAGTGAACATTTCAGATAAAAAACAGTTAAATTCCGCAGGAGGACAGACTCCTCTAGTTTAAACTAACTAGTTAAATTCTGTGAAGGACGGCGGAGTCCTCTGTTTTCTGAGAAACAAGATAAAACCCTGACAATCCTAGGCACTATCAGGTAGCAGATAAAAAACAGTTAAAGTCCGCAGGAGGACAGACTCCTCTAGTTTAAACAAACTAGTTAAATTCTGTGAAGGACGGCGGAGTCCTCTGTTTTAAAAAAAATAGGAAATCTAAACAGTTAAAGTCCGCAGGAGGACAGACTCCTCTAGTTTAAACAAACTAGTTAAATTCTGTGAAGGACGGCGGAGTCCTCTGTTTTAAAAAAATAGGAAATCTAAACAGTTAAAGTCCGCAGGAGGACAGACTCCTCTAGTTTAAACTAACTAGTTAAATTCTGTGAAGGACGGCGGCGTCCTCTGTGTTAGATTAAAAGTAAGAGCTCAAAAGTGTGACTGTGTGTGTGTGAGGAAATACAAATACCACTAGGTATTTTATTTCATACCAAAACAGGCAAGAACAAATATGACGAGCTTTTGTGGATGCATGTAGGCAAGAAAACTCCACCTTGAAGGTTGAAGTGAGTTTTACCACAAACAGTTATTGATCGTCATCTTGTCTAAATAAACCCAGTGTTAGAACACAGCAGGTGTTGCAACCCACTGGGTCCAAACATTCACCAAAATGGGAAAGGGACAAAGTGAACAAAAATGCGAGCTACTCAAGAACTTACATGTAAAGATTGGAAAGTTGTTGAGAAAGAAGATAAAGCAGCAATTGTGCCCTTATGTTATTAGATAAAAAAAAAAAAGGGTACAACTTCAATGGCAAACTATCCACTTCTGGCATAAACGAACTACAGGAAAAAATTAAATTAAAATGCAAAAACAAGGAGAAGCAAATGGCAAAAGAAGGTCTTGCCCAGACCCAAGTCTGGATAAAAACAGCAGGACCCACTCTGATCAAATTTAACATTTAGCTACATGGGTAAAATAATACAATTCAGGTTTAAGAGGTGACTTAACAAACAGAAAATAGCTAAAATTCCAGAAGGCTATCATTAATAAATCGGGAAATTTAAAGGGGAAATACAGAGCAACACTCTGGGAGTTTTTTTTTTTTTTTTTTTAGAACAAGGAGGTTTCGTATAAAAAAAAAAAAAAAAGAGAGAGACGTCTCGCAGAACACTACGCGCAAGCTGTCTGTCTGTCTTGTACAACATATTGTGTCTGTGGAAATGAGATCATTTTGTTTGAGTGAGTGGGGGAGAGACTGCTTGGATCCGCGGAGATTGATGTTTGTGCGCAAATGGGTTTTTGTGTGTAAGTCTGTGTGTGTAGATTTGTGCGTATGACAGAGCTGAGAATAGCAACTGAAGCGTAAGAGAATTACGATGCATTTGATTGAAACTGGGGATAAAGGTTTTGTTTTTGTGTTATTTGGGTGCCTAATTATGGAGTACAGTTAACCAGAGCCGTGGGGAAAGTATTCAGTTACACTATTAATGCACGAAGCTTGTATTTGACAATGGATTCATGACAGCTGTAAAAATAATAGAGTAGGGTCTTTTTATATTGTAATGTTATAACTTTATTAACTTGGCAAACAGCATATGGGGAGATTATATGGGAGAAGTGGAGCTGGATGGAATATGTAGGGGAGACTTTTTACACTGAGCTGAAGCGAACCTCAGGGGGACAGTTTGACCTAAAGCAGGACAATAGATATGATAAACAAAACTGACCAACATCTGAATGTGTTGGGCGGAGAATTAACGGTTCCTGGTGACACCCCCAGGAACAACACATTATTAGAAACACCCATCAACTATGCGCGTCATCTGTTACTACACCTACAGCCCCAACATCGCTGTAAACAGCCGAGGATTGGTCACTGATAGTTGGTATGTTCCGCCTGCTGCTCAGGGCGCAGCCCTCCCCTCTAGAGGGAGACTTGCTGTCTCTGCATTGACAAACTTAGGGACCGCTCAGGAATATGTGTTTGAGAAAGAGAGTAAATAATAAATGAATAATAAAACTTATATCTGTGTTTGTATAAGCATAATTTTAACTAGTGTGGTTTATTGCAAAAGTGCATATTAAAATTTCCAAATGAGTTTTTATACTTTCAGAAATATAAAAGATAGAATACGAGATTAATTGAAATTAAAATTTTAATAGCTTGAAAGCCCTAGTTTGAATATAATACACTAGACTTAAAACTGGTTGATCTAAGGAAAGCAGGAATTAGCTCATTAACAACTTCTGCTAATTGTAGGTCTAGGAATCACCAGTTAGCAGAAACAAAAGTTAAAAGTTAAAATGGAACTTAAAGCTGTTTGGTAAAAGTACAACCCGGTTGATTAGATAGATTTTATTAGCCCTACGTCTAGTCATGTATCAGTTTTACAGTTATCCTCAGATGGAGTTGCTGATGTTTAAGAATTTATGAAGAATGTTACTGGTTTAAATTGTTTTACCACAGAAGTTAAACTTTGCAGAGCGACAGAAATCAACAGGAACAAAAAAAGATTTGGAAAAAATTAAAGGGCAGATCCCAAAGTATTTCTTTAATGTAAACACATTCTCTAAATTAGATAATTTGATGGCGAGCATCATGACTGTCAAGCTTTAGCCGAACAGACAGCCAAAAGCAGGGCTGATCTGAAGGACGTTCCCCTGACTGAGGGAGAAACATTGTTTTTAGATGGCTCATCCAAAAAGGATGACAAAGGCAAAACAAGAACTGGCTACTCTGTAGTCACCGCTGACAGTACTAAAAGCTTTTTTCTTTGCCACAGCACTACTCTGCCCAAGCTGCAGAATTAGTGGCCTTGACTGAGGCCTGTAAACTCATGAAAGGAAAAAAAGTAACCATTTACACTGACAGCCTGTATGCCTTTGCAACCACACACACATTTGCCCAACATTGGAAAAATAGAGACATGATAATATCGACTGGAAAACCAGTAACTCATTCAAATTTGTTAAAAGAACTCCTTCGAGCCGTACACACACAAATAAAACTGACCCTATTTCTAAAGGAAATGCTTTTGCAGACGAGACTGCCAAAACAGCTGCAATGACAGACACTTTCGTGTGCACACTTTCTATGGACCCTGAGCCTTTAACTCATGATGTTTTAAGGGAAATGCAAAACCAGGCCCCACAACAAGAAATAAATCTCTATAAATGGGCAGCAATTTTGAGCCATGGGAAGTCCCATGTCTCAACAGGAGGGATAGTGGGGTTAATAAACAAAGTATACACACCCTATGGGTTTAATTCTTATTCAAATAATTTTTGTAGATCATGTCTGATATGTGCAAAAAACAATGCTCAGGGGAACCTGAGACCAAAAAGAGGTCAGTTTCCAAAACCTGATTATCCGTTTCAACATCTACACATGGACTTTATTGAATTAAGTCCTAGTGAAGGGAATAAAATTTTTTTTCTGGGAATAGTTGATTCATTTTCCAAATGGATAGAACTATTTCCCACAAAACATCCAGATGCGTTAACAGTGGCAACAGCTTTATGTAAAGACATTATCCCTCGCTATAGGATACCAGAAAAAAAAAAAAAATCTACAGTGATAATGGATCACATTTTGTGAACCAAATCATTGTTAAAATAGGCCAAGCCTTTCATATAGACTTAAAAAACCATTGTTCATATCATCCTCAGAGTGCGGGCTTAGTTGATAGAACTAACGGAACAATAAAGAACAGACTAAGAAAGTGCATGGAAGAAACAGGAAGGCCGTGGACTCAGTGCCTAGACCTTGTTAAACTGCACATAAACATTACTAGCACAAATGGCCTGACACCCTATGAAATGGTGTTTGGTAAACCATATAGACTGCCCTATTTTGAGAACAAATGGGAAACTGATGATGAAAGCACTCTAGCAGACTATATGAGAAAAATGCTGGAAAAACACAAACAAGTGACAGAACAAACTGACAGTGTTACAACTTCTGTGTCTCCACGGGAAAACCAGTTAGTTGAACCAGGGGACTGGGTTCTGATAAAAAGCATAAAGAAGAAACATTGGCATTCACCTAAGTGGGAAGGACCTTTCCAGGTTTTGCTGACCACTGGAACTGCTGTAAAGATTGCAGAGCGGAGCACGTGGATTCACTTAACACATTGCAAAAGAATCATTAAACATGACTAAGGTCACAATTTCCATTATTGCATTCAATTTGACTGTATTAGTCTGCCTCCTAGTGATCGCTTTGTGGTATCTGTTGTAGTATTGTAATTCTTCAACGACCCTCAGAGTAAGTCCGTTGTACAAAGGGGGTTGTATTTCTAGTATACAATCGTCTCAAATCGGTGAAGATTGTCCACACCTCTGCCGAGGGGTCTTTAGGAAGGATTTCAATCTGCAAACAGAATGCTAACTGAAAAAGGGAAAAGACTTGTGTGGTTGGGGATAGCCATCCTAACCGTGGCAGCAGTAGTTATATGGCTATGGGAAGCTCAAATTCTTCATGGAACTAAAAGAGCCAGAGAACCAAGAAGAGTGG
Source organism: Fundulus heteroclitus (assembly GCF_011125445.2). NCBI lineage: Eukaryota > Metazoa > Chordata > Actinopteri > Cyprinodontiformes > Fundulidae > Fundulus > Fundulus heteroclitus. Next base: position 20,929,771 of record NC_046376.1, on the reverse strand, counting down.
GCTACTACAATCCTAAACCTTCCCAAATTATGAAAATATTACAAAATCCATGTAAAGAGTCGAAAGATGACAAAAGAACTGAAGAGCTATATTTTTGTTATCAGAATAATAAGATCCGGACTGTGATTAGTTTTAATAAAGACCAATTCAAGATAGGAGGTTACAAAGCTTCTGATTGGAAAGGTTACAAATGGTATTTAGATGGCACAGGAATGAAACAGACAGGGCACAATTGGGAAAATGTGTTTGAGACAACAGATCATACGTGGAGACAAAACACATATGGTACGAGTAACATTGCCAGACAGTGGAAAGGAAAGGTGAAACTAACTGATGCCAGTAATACTATTTTCCTGACGATAAATACCACCCATAAACCTTTTGGAAAACCAGCCAGTTTCAGAAAATTTAAAGATCCTCCCTGTCATGGTTTAGCCCTGTGTATTTGGCGCCCTCACCAGACAGATCCGTGCATTACCTTGTTTTTCTGCCCAAACCTGACAACAATAATGATGCCTGAAGTTACTTTAGGACAAAAAACTGTCTCTCCAATAACTCCACACATATATGTAGATCCTACTGCAGATGATTGGTTCAAAATTACCACAGGAATGTCCGGAAAAAGCAATAATTGGCTTTTAATGGTGGAACAAGCTGCTCGTACTGTATCCACAGGTTGTTTAGTTTGTATGGGTCCCAGACCCTTGCTACAGGTTGTACCAGCAACAATGACTCCTGAATGTCTGACTGAAATAATGAATAACACAGTGCCTCCTGGAAACTGTACATTCTGGGACACTATATACCCTCTAACTACTGAGGATAAAGGAAAACCGCTGTTTTAAAGTTAAATGAGACCCAGTGTACAGAAATACTTCCAGTAAACATAACTTTCAAACCTGTAGCACGTAGTGACATCTGGTGGTGGTGTGGTGATAATAGATTGTTTGACAAACTCCCTTATAACACCATTGGCCTTTGTGCATCTGTGACATTGATTTTGCCAGTTTCTATAACTCCACTTACAGTACGGGAATTATTGACCGCGGTGAAAAGTGTTTTTCCACACACTTGGCAAAAAAGAAACAAGAGAGCAGTACAAGGTTGGAGTGAGGACGATCCAACTTATATTGATAGCATAGGAGTTCCCCGCGGAGTTCCAGATGAGTACAAAATCGTAAATCAGATTGCAGCAGGATTTGAATCTGTTATTTGTTGGTGGTGCACTATAAATAAAAACGTAGACAGAATCAACTACATCCATTATAACGTTCAGAGATTAGGTAATAAAACAGAACAAGGTTTTGCAGCCATCCATGAACAACTGTCAGCTACCTCTATAATGGCTTTCCAGAACAGAATTGCTGTTGATATGCTCCTAGCAGAAAAAGGAGGTGTCTGTGCCATCTTTGGAGAACAGTGTTGTACCTTTATTCCAAATAACACTGCGGCAGATGGCAGCTTGACAAAGGCCCTAGAAGGCCTCCGTTCCTTAAACAGCAAAATGAAAGACCATTCTGGAGTTGATACATCTATGTGGGATGGCTTTGGAGAAGTGTTTGGAAAATACAAACAGCTAGTGGTATCAATTTTAATGTCTATTGCTGTGTTTGCAGCTATTCTGACCTTATGTGGATGTTGCTGTATTCCGTTTTTAAAAGCATTGTGCACTAGAGTGATAACAACAGCCATACAGCCCGTAAAAGAGGAAATGTATGCGCTGCTTGCAACTGAAAAACCACCAGCTGATTCTGAAAATGAAGACGAAGAGACATCTCTTAATTTTCCAGACCTGTATCCTGATCCCGACGACTGTGACGACCTCTGGGTGTAACCTTTAAGTTGTGAATGAATTTATGGTTGAAAATCTGACAAGAAGAGACCAATAAAGGATGAAACATAGCTTAAAGTGAATAAACAGGAGGGTAATGTTGGATTTATTATAGTTATTCTACTTTTAATCTATATTCTAGTTATATTATGTTTCACTTATAACAACTAAATGACTATGCAATCTTATATTTTACTAATAACATTCTTGACCATTTACAATATTATATTATACTTATTACTGAAGTGTTATTTCTCCTTATATCAGAACACAAGCATGCGAGCAGTTGCAGGTTGCACCCAATTGTATCTTGCAGCTGCCTGTGGAAGATAAAGAAGTTACTCCCATAACAATGAATGCTGTTGTTGTGTATTGGTTCCCTGCCTAATAGATTTCAACTGGTTTGTTCCCCTTCCCTCAGCAGTTGAAATCCTGTGTAACTAGGGCGTTCCAATTTTCAATAAAAAGCCTGGCGAGCGGAGACTGCTTCAGAGTGGTTTGGAGGATTGTAAACTGAACGGTCTCCGAGCACTCTCCTTGCAAGATCAATTTAACTAATTCTCTGTGTCTTCTTTGTGCAGGTTGCTGAATAAGATGTTTGGTGTTTAAACCTAACACCCTCCTCCAAGAACACTGATTCAAATAGTTGAATTGCCTCCTCAGCATTTCATCACATTCTCCAGAGCCCTGGTAAACAACTAGCATTTGATTCAGGTGTGTTGAAACAGGGAATGCCCTATAACATATAGAATAAGCCTATGAGCACTGACTTTTGACAATAATGCCCAATGCAGTGTTCCAGTACCTGCTGAAGAAAAAACATCCTCCCATCATGATGTTGCCATCTCACTAGAAATTAGATGCACTGGAGCTCAGTTTTGAGTGTTTATTCTCTGTATCTCAGAGCATAAACTTTAAAATACTTGTGTTAGTTTATAAAGCACAAAATGTCAGTGGTCTGCACTTCCCGTCCACCGTACTAAATGGTTTAGCACCGAAACACATTAAAGATTTCTGGTCGTATTAATCTTCCCGACACCTCAGGTCTTTTGGTTCAAGTCTACTCTGCATCCCAAGAACCAGAACTAAACATGAACTAAACATTAACTAAACATCAGTTTTATACTCCATTAATTTGGAACAAACTTTTAGAAAACTACATAAATGCTGTTTTCTGAATTCTTTATATCAAGGGTTAAAAACCCACTTGTTTAAAGTTGCCTTAGACCGTTATATTTAAACTAGTGGCTGAAACCTCAATAATTTCAGTCTGTGGTGAAACCTCTCTTTTCTTTCCTTGATTATGTCACTGTAATGAACTTCTTTATGTGTTTTCATTCATATGTTTTCATTATGTAAAGCACTTTGAATTGTCTAATTGCTGAAATGTGCAATTCAAATAGACTTGCCTTGAGTACCTGTGCCCCTAATTTGTTTAAAACTGTAATTCTTCTGTACATTTCTACAAATATATAAAAATATGTATTCACTTTTGTCAGTATAGGCTATTTTGTATTGTTGTTTTTTAAAAAAAACTATACTTAGATCGGTTTTAACAAAACAAAATGTAGCAAAAGTGAGGGGTGGTAATACTTTCTCGTGGACCCGCACAGGCAAAGTTTAATAAAATGTTATTTTTTGACCATGAAATTTGCTGTAAAAATTTACATGTTTATCAATAAGTATCAATTAGTCTTATTAGGCACTAATAATTGCACAACGAGGCAGTTGTTCTGGGTCCTGGGTTCTGGCTGCGTTGATCCTGCTTGTACTTTTCTGGGTACTTCACTTTTATCCCATGACACTGTAGCGTCTTTTTAGTGTGTTTTTATGTTTATGGTGGAAGAGTACAAACAAATTTACCTGACACTAATGTGCAGCAGAGCAGCGTTTAACGGAAATAAAGCCATTTACAACCTTTCCCGGGGTAACACCTGCACACTTTAGCTGGAACGCTAGCTGATGAATAGCAGAGTATGTGCATGCTGAATAAATCGTGACAAACAAGACATGGATATGATGTAAAAAGTCCCCTGAAGTACCTGGCCACAATTTCATAATATCGACGAGCTAACTGTAGTTTATTATACAACAGCTACAGTGCTACGACTCAGCTGACCAGATTCGAGTAATCCTAATAAGTCTTAGTGATCATAAAACGTGTTTGTGTGTGCTACAGTACGTGTGTGTTACAGCGGCAGGCATGGATGAATGGATTATGGCTGGGCTAAGGCACATAGTTTAAAGAAGATTATGCAATATGTTAAGGTCTTGCAGCTCTTCATAGTTATAATGTCTTGTAACAGTGTTCAGACTTCATGAACACTCATATTTGTCTCATTACAACCCCTAAATTCACTGTATTTTATTGGTGTTTTATGTAATAAACCACCAAATAACTTGGAGGTCAAAGGAAAATTACAAAATGAAGAAAAAAAAGATTAAAAAATCTGAAAAGCGTGGAGTGCTTTTATGTTCTGTCCCTCAGAGTCAATACTTTATAGACCCCTTTACTTTAATTAAAGCTGCAGGTGTTCTGGTTTATGCCTCCATAAACATTTAACATTTAGAGAATTTGTTTGTTAATTTTCTTCCATAACAGCTCAGTCTGGAAAAATTAATTTTAAAGTCTTGCTGAAAATTCTTAATTGGATTTAAGTCTGGACATTGTCTGGATCATTAAACCCATGAATATGCTTTGATCTAAAATATTTTGTTGTGGATTTATTGCATGTTTAAGGTCATTGCCCAGTTTCAAATCATCTACACCAGGGGTGTCAAACTCATTTCTATTTTGGGTCACTTTGGCATCATGAAGTCATTAAAAGAGCGGATTGCATGTGTATATATGACACTTTTGATTTCATACTTTCATCTCAGTTCACGTAGAAATGTAAAAAAAAATGCACAGGAACATAAAAGTAGCACAGTTTATCTGCAAAGAAAGTTGCTATTGGGGTGACATACACTTTAAACTCTCATCATTCTGCATCACTTTTTCTCCTTTTGGACATTTCTGGGTTGTTTTAATGTGCTGTAGGAAAACCGATAACTAGTGGCAGGATGCTGTTACTAGATATCAGTGGCAGGATGTAAAATCAACATTCGCTACAGGAGGTGCAGTTTTAGCCACTTTATATAATTTAAAAGGATATATGCCTCTGCTTTATGACATGATAGGCCCTTTTAGCTCTTGAGGACCGGATAAATTGTCTTGATGGGCCAGATTCGGCCCACGGCCTTGAATTTGACACATGTGATCTACTGCCTCTAACAGCTTTTCTTACAGTATTGTCCTACCATCAACTCAGGGCTGGTTTCTGGCCTTCTTGTGGATGGCTTTCATCTGCTGAAGAAAGCCGTCCACATAGCATAGTGGTGCCACCACCGTGTTTTACTGTGAAGGATGGTTAATATATAATCAATATAATATGATTGAACTTGACTTTGTAAAGTGCCTTGAGATGACATGTTTCATGATTTGGCGCTATATAAATAAAATTGAATTGAATTGAATTGAATTGAAGGATGGGTGTATTCAGAATGATGCCAATGCATGTTCACTACTAATAGTTGCTCAATATTTGTTGGAGCTTTGTATTTCTGCAGCTCATTCAGAGTTGGCTGCTTCTCTGATTAATGCGCTCCTTGCCAGGTTTGCCAGTTTAGTTGAACACCCATGTCTTGGAAGATTTGCCGTTGTGCCATGCAGTTGTTTGCATGTTTGAATGGTTGATCAGTACTCTGTGAAATGTCCAAAGCCAGAGATATTCTCTTATAACCTAACCCTGATTTAAACTCATCCACAGTTTTCTCCCGGATGTGTTAGCTATATTCCTTGGTCTTTGTGATTCTGTTTGTTCACTAACAAACCACTGAGGCCTTCACAGATCCGCTGGATTTACACTGAGGTCAAACGACAAATAGGTGGATTCTATTTACCGATACCTTCTAAAGGCAGTAGGGTGCACTGGATTTTATTTAGCCCCAGAGTAAAAGGTGCTGAACACAAATCTGCACCACCCATTTTAGATTTTTATTAGTAAAACGTGTATCATTTGTGTTGGTCTATGAACAAAATACACTGAAGTTGGTAGTTGTAGTGTGACCATAGGTGGAAAGGTTTACTTCAACTTCCTCTTCATAAATAAATGCATCAGTCCCTTATATAAAATCCTAATAAAATACACAGAAGTTTTTTTGGTTGTGATGTGAAAGTATGAGAGAAAGTTTAAGGCTTGTGAAAACTTTTGTGAGGTATTGTATATGCAAGAGAAATGAGACGAAGTTGAACAGTCTGTAGGTCATAGATGTGAGTTGGTTGTGTGTGTGTGTGTGTGTGTGTGTGTGTGTGTGTGTGTGTGTGTGTGTGTGTGTGTGTGTGTGTGTGTGAGAGAGAGAGGCGGCTACACTGCTGCTCTTCTTCAATCCTCGGCGTTGTGATGAGAGAGATTAATAATGGAGGGATGAAAATTCCGCTCTGCAAAAATACTCCCCGTCTCTGCTTCCTGCACTTTCGGCCAGTCTGTGTTTCTTAACCAGAACATGCATACTCGCACAAATCCACAAAGACAGATGAGCACACACACTGCAGTCAGGGAGTCAGTGATGCGTCAGGCGGGTTATATAACTGCACAGAGCATGAGAGCGAGGGGAACAAACAGAGGGACCAGATTTGGGCTCCAAATTACTTGCTGTCACTTAACAATCTAACACTGAAGCGGATTTTAGTGAAATGTTATTGTCCTTTAAATGTGGTCTATCTCTGTTAAGGATTTGTTCACTATATTTCTTCATGGAGACTATAAACCATAGAGGTTCTGTAGCACTTGCACAGCTTCACAAATTACTTTATACAAACCTTCCAGTCAGGAGGATGCACAGCAGCCTCTGTCAGGACTTTGCAAACGCCAACTATCTCCATCGCGCGTGTTTAATAACTTGGGATCTGGCGTCTGTCAACAGCCAATCTCTAACTTCCGACATTGACTGTACTGCGTTTTTAATCCTTGATCTCTGCTGACAAAGCTGCCTTTCCTTCCATCTTGCTCCCAGTCTCTAATCTGACACTGCTCTGCAACATCAGCATGCCTTTTTTCCCCCCTCCCCTTTGTCATCCACCCCAGAATGTTCCAAACATAGCTTCATCCTTCCACTTAATCCATCTCTCTCTCTCTCCCTCTACCAACTCAGTTTCTCTCTTTGGCCTGTGTGCCTCTGCCACGAGATTCCTTGGGGTGCCCGTCTGCAGTGCCATCATCAGTGGCCTTTCTGAACAGTCTCTTAAGTCAGGGTAAACACACTCACTCCTGCCACCTCGGAGGAACACTGGCTGAAAAACAATGGCGTTGTCTCCCTCTGCTGGTGGTAAAACGCATCTAAACATTAATGCTTGGAGCTGCACTTTCAGCAATGCTTTTTAGGCACACGCCCATAAATACATCTACATATTTGAGTAGGTTTGCTGATTTATTTAGAATCAACTGCAGTTACTACAATCAGCATCAGAAAGCAACCCCAACCCTACCCCAATGTCTGATGACAAAAACAGAACAACACTTTCTGTATGTGTCCTCACACCACAGAAGGTTATGTTAATAATTTGTCTGTGACAAAACTGCGGTTGTTCGCCTCTGGCTGTGTCTGACTATTTATATCGCAGCATCACAGCGCCCACACCGGAGGGAATTAAAGCCTGGCATCACTGATGACATAATCAAGCTGCTGAAGGAAACTACAGGCCCCTGTGTGAGAGGGGGCTTGTACTGGGGGATGAGATTACACAAGATCACATTGTGGGCTAATTTTCTCTCTCTCTCTCTCAGACACACACACACACACACACACACACACAGGGTCACTGTGGTCTTATGGTCTGACGGAGCTGCTCCTTTTCTGCTTTAAAATGTACTTTTTCCTCCACATAATATCCTTTAATGCATATACATTGTTTTTACTTTATCTTATATTAATCTGGCCTTTTAAAGTTTTTTAGGACACATTACAACAGCTTGTGTTTTCCTAGTATATTTGGAAATGTGGCTGTTCAATGTAACCTTTTACAATACTTTCAATAAACAATTAAAATGAAAGTAAAATGCCTGTACAATCAGAAAGACAATGCACAAATGTAACTTTCATGGAAGGTGCGCAAGGAAGAAAGCTTTGCTGTCTAAATTAAGCACGAAGAACCGGTTGTAGGTTTGAGAGAGTACATAGGCAAAGGCCAAGACTTCTGGAAATTGTTCTTTGGACAAATCATTAAATATTTTTTTGTTAAACCAACCAATTTAAAGGGATTCTACCATTTCCACCCACATGTGTGGTTAAATTGCTCATATAAAATTATGCCACACATTTGCGGAAGGCCACAAAAATCATGTGGTCAAAGTCCTACTTACTAATGGAGATCTATGTAAATGTATGTATATATTCTAGACTGTGTGTATACTTTTAAACTTGTGTGGATTCATGACTCTTGTTTTCTTTTAAATCACAGAAATTGTTATATAACCACTCTGTCTAGGATTTTTCTTTTAATTAAAATCCATCATTTAAAGCCAAAAATTAACTTGATTTTCATTCCCATGATAAGTATATCCAAACTTCTGACCAATGTGAAATAATATATTCCCCTTTTTCGCCGTATTACCATATTTTCCTTTTACATCAGCCAACCGTATAGGCCACTCCTAAACAAACATGTGTGATGTACCTTATATCCTCTCCAGAAAGCCTGGACCAGCAGTGCGGCCTGCTCCTCACTGAGCAGTAGAAACAAAGGGAGCGGAGGCCTTGGGCTGAAAAATACAGAGGAAGAAATAGAGAAGAAAACCTTGTAGGTTCGATTCAATTTTATTTATATGGCCCCAATTCACAACACGTCATCTCAAGACACTTTACAAAGCCAAATTCAATCAATTGGTCAAAAGTTTTCCTATCTAAGGAAATCCAGCAGATTGCATCGAGTCTTGACAAGCAGCATTCACTCCTCATGAAAGAGCCACAGTGGACAGTCGTCTGCATTGTTGATGGCTTTGCAGAAATGCCTCATACATGCATAAAGCGACAGTGAAGAGGAAATCTTCCTTTTAACAGGAAGGAAAACCTCCAGCAGAACCAGGCTCAGTGTGAACGGTCATCTGCCTCAACTGACTGAGGGTCAGAGAAGACAGAGCAGAGAAACAAAAAAGCACAGAAGCACACATTGATCCAGGAATACTTTCTATGATATATGGTAATGGAAGATGATAATAATCATCTTTATAGTCAAAGACAGATGATTACTAATGCATCAAAAATGAAATTGTGTACACTGTGAGAAGAAAAGCAACAAGATTAGAACATAGAAATATTTTTGACTGACATTAACTTTGTCATGTTATATTTATATGAATATTTAACTATGCACAATATGAAGAGCAAGTTATCAAGCCCTTTGAGATCAAATTATTCACTTAATGGTAATTTCAGTGCACAGTGGTGCACCCCACAAAGAACCAAAAATAATCATTGTCCACTTTTTCCAAGACCTAACACTATAGCAAATCTTTCTAGGCATGTGTTTGTGTTTGTGTTTGTGAGGAACTCACTGCTTGCTGAGCCAGTCTCTGACGAAAGGAATGTCAAGAAAGTTAATTGGATCTTGTCCCTGCCTGCGAGGGTTCTGGCTGAAAACAGATAAGATGTACGGTAAGCTAAGAAGTTATGTGGCGTAGTTATATGCTTTGAGAGTAGTGTGTGTGTTGGGGGGTGGGCTCTTACTTGTAGAGCCACTCAGTTAGGAAGTCACAGGGGATAAATTTGGTTATTTTTCCCTGGAACAACACAAAAAAGGGATAAAATAAATTTTAAAGCATTCAAAATCTCTCTATGGATAAAAAGCAGAAACGTAAGAGTAAAAGTAAAGCATACTGATGATGATGTAAAAAAGCTGTGATTAAGTAATAATTTTCAAGCAATAAGACGTCCTGCTGCAAGTTTTGTTTTATAAGATAAAAATATTTTGCAATGCGTATGTATTTCACTGATATTATGAGTTGCAGAAAATGTCTCCAGAATATCACTGTCATGGCCTGGAATCTGCTATGTCGAACCCTGGATCTCCTCTAATATGGGCTTAGTTTTTCTTTATAGCCTAAAAATCTACTCTCTGCTCTGGCCGGATCCTTGTTGAGAGCTCTGACAAACATAATTGACAAACTCATTTATTGATGTGACTAATTATGGTGTGTAAAAAGCTTTAAAAAAATCTCTTATCACAGCAATATAAACTCACTGAAAAAATAAGAAAAATCTTTGCATTTTCTAGTATTTTCACCCCTTATATCCTTATTGTTTTATTTCTGTTCTCTCTCATTTTTCGTACAGCACTTTAGTTGCTTTGATGTTTTTTTTTTTTAGAGCTTTAGAAATAAAGTCCCATGGTGTGGTATCCCGTCAGGGTAGCATCTCCAGCAGTCACTAGAGAAGACGCAGGGTAGAAATTCTACCGGTAATTTGTAAATCTTTCCTACATAGTAAAGAAAATAGCCTCCTTTTCTCATAAAGAGAGAACTGGTTTAGAGACTTAGATGCAGAAGGTGGATTTTGTGTCTGGTGAACTATTTCTATGTAAACCTGCCCATTTATTTGGAATCCCTATCCTGCTGAAAGATCCAGTGACAACCCATTTTTAGTTTGCTGGCAGAGACTAGCAGAAATTCAATGACAATCTCATTCTAGGAGATTATGATTCAGTGCACTCAAACACAATCCCCAGTTTTTGGAAGAGAATATAGACCCATAGCATTACTGGTCCTCCACCATACTTAACAGTGGGCATGGCTGCTTCACACCAAACCCAATTGGAGTGTTTGTGGCCTAAATCCTCAACCATGGTCTCTCTTTTGTTTGAATATTTGGTGTGATGTTTATCAGAAGAAATACAGACCTCAAAACAGCCGTATCTCTGAGCTTCTCTCAGCAAAGCTTCCAGACCAGGCAACAATACTGGGAACATGGTCTTCTCCAAGAACCGCTTGACAGGCCCTGAAACACCTAAATATTACTCTATGCACACACAGATCAGGATTAAAATATTTTTTTATGCAGTTGGGTAATCTTACATTCATCATTTTGTAGAGGTGGGGTAGTTTCAGCTATCTTTGGGTGCTTCTGATAAGAAATGTGAGCTCTCCAGTCAGCAACACCAGCACCAGTGTTTCTCAGATGATCATCATCCACCAATGCCTAAAAACGTCATGCTTACAATAAACAATCCAGAAGCTGACGATAGATAGATAGATAGATAGATAGATAGATAGATAGATAGATAGATAGATAGATAGATAGATAGATAGATAGATAGATAGATAGATCTGCTACATGCAAATGTATTCCAGACCCATGAACCAATGCTTTGTGGTATCACTTTTTGCAGTATTTACAGCTATAACACGGGAATATGTATCCAAACCATTAAATTATAGCCCCGCCTATTCTACACTAAGATTGTTGCCCTGGTACAATCCTACAATGTGAGCCTCCACCATGTTCTCTAGCATTTTGCTCTGTTTTTAGCTCCACCCTCGTATCAAATCAGACCAGCTCCCAAATCCCTGCGGAGAAGAATCACAACAGCATGTGGTGTGTGATACGGAGATGTGCACTTTTCAGAGTTTTATTTGGAAAAAAAAAAAACTGTCTCCTGTTATGCACTACTTTGGGCTGGAAGTACCTTTTTTAGGGCATTGCAGCTCATCTTGCACTTCTGAACAGGATTTGGCTGCTCAGCTTCAAACTCTTAAAACATACAACAAACAAATTAATTTGATTTATGTTACACTCAAACATATATGGGCACATTCATGTTACCTTGGCAAATTTGTTCCCATAGAGATTTTTTAGCACCCAGTACTTCTGCCATGATTCAGCTTGTGTTCACTAGCCGTCGTCAAGGAACGTTGTTGCCAGGGAAGTGCGTAGCCGTAACTTCCGGTGTAAACATTGGTACCTGCACACACTTGTGGTATAAGACATGTTTTCCAGACAGTTTGTAGCTTTAAAATGAATGATAGCATCCGTCCTTTGTTTATACAGCAACTACTTCGTAGCCCAATTACAAATTTAGATGTGGGAGTGACGGGGAAACCCATTCATGTTTGAATTACTCGGAACACAGAACAATGAGACGCATTGTAGCTAGTGCTACTATGTTCCACTAGATGGCAGCAGGTTGCCATTCTTAAAAACTATTATTGGTCTGCATGTGTGGATTTTTTTTAAATAACATTTCATACATAAGTTCATAAACTTCAACGGGAGCTGCCGTGTTTTTCTAAACTGCCATCATCCAGCGTATCGTCCTGGCGCTATTGCTATTTTCAAAAACCAGCCACTGCAGTTTCTTCTCCTAGACTGTCTTTGATGAACACAATTGACACTCATAGCCTGTGTAGTCATCTACACTGTTGTGACACTAAAGTTGGTCTAGTAGTATATTCGCATCATCCCAAGCTTCGAACCTCCCCCCCCCCCCCTCTTTATTCACATATTGCACGCAAAACATATTGTTTATATCTGTACCCTGAGTGCTGGTAACCGAAGTCAAATTTCTTGTGCACATAATCAAAGTTGATGCTGATGTTGAGCTTTTACTTCAAGGTTAGACTGGGCTCCTGTGATTGAAATGGGGCCGGTCTTAACTAATTCGTCAGGAAATACATGTTCAGGCTACATACTTGAATATTTCCGACTATGGTGGCACACATGCCACACCACCTCAGCTGTTGCTGTTTCGATTTAGCTTATCACTGTTCTAATACAGTTATCACTTTGTTTGTACAGAACCAATTTGGACTTTGGTCCGTTTCTTGGCCTTCAACCAGCCATTGCCATGTGTCTACATACAATGCCTGGGTAAAGTCCTTCTGGAGTCGGTTGTTAATAGATCATTTTAATTAACAATTTTACCCTACTAACCCCCCCCCCCCCAAAAAAAGGCTTTTCAAATGAACAATTTTCAAATTCAAACACAAAGAAAGTCAGTTCAAAATTAATATCAGTGTCAAAATAAAATCTTACCATCTGTATTTTAGCATTTCTTTTCTTCTATGCAGTGTTATGTCTAGGCTTATTTTCTATGTCCTGTGTATGTGTATGTATAAATAGTGCTACATAAACATTTCTTGCCTTAAAAGGTGTCATTCAACTTTAATCTGATCATGTATTTCTAGAATCTAGAGGATTTCATACTACAGAATCCACATTTCTTTTTATATTTGTCAAGCAACAAAATTGTGTTCAGGTCAAACTAGAGTAACACAAAAATGCCATAAAAGATCAAACAAAATTAAAGTCTTTATTGGTATCTATTCCAAAGCAGTCAAGTCATCTCATGACCGAACAAAAATAGCCATTTATCTTAAAAAAAAAACGTTTCCAAAATGCACTGAACAGCTTTTAACAAAATATACATTGCCAAAACTCATAATTTGCAGCCACTAATAACTTGTTAATAAATAAAATTGTGAGCAAAACGTTTTTACAAATAGCATTTTTTGACCTACTCAACCCACAACTCTTTACATAGCCCCATTTTTGAACAAAAAACACCCGTGCCACAAACTTTTGTCTTACAAGTTGTTGCAGTGCATCTTGTTGTGAATTATCCCCCAAATTAAAACAAAACAAAAAGAACACAAACTCAATGAGCAACTGTAGAAATAATAGTAATCATAATTATGACAGGATTTCTCTTTTAATAAAGCAACACTGATAAAAGTAGATATCATAAAAGGACCAACTATAAACAATGAAATATACAAATTACATTCCTTCAGGGTTTTAGAGTTTTCAAGAGCCCATGTGAAAAAGGTCATATAGGTGAAGTAAAGGGAAAAGAGAGAAAAGGACAAAAACCAAACTCTGCCCAACAGTAGACATTTTCCTTTCTTTAGCTCCCAACTCTGGTTAAGATCTGAGCTCCAGGCACTGGACTTAACAACACTTTCATATAGAGTGCCACACAAAAGGATTCCTGCATCTAAACATTTCAACATTTCGTGGTGTCACAACCACAAACTTCAATGTTTTTAATGAGCTTTATGACCAAGTAGTAATTGTGAAGTGGATGAAGCGAATGATACAAAGCTTTGAAAAAAAAATAAAAAAATAAACTGAAGTGTGGTGTATTAACCATGCTTTACGCTGTACATCTAAATTATTGCAATACATTTCCTCCATAAATAACTTTAAATAATTTGTTTATAAGATCATAATTGTGAAGGGGAAGCAAAAGGATCCTTCCCCTTCACAATTATCTTACAAATAAAATCATACAAGTGTGGCGTGCATTTGTATTCAACCCTGTAGTCAAAACTTTGCAGAACCGCCTTTTGATTACAGCGGGAAAGTTTTGGGGCATGTGCCTAGCAGCTCTGCACATCTACACGCAAAAATGTTTACCTGTTCTCCTTTACAAAACTGCTCAAGCTCAGATTGGATGGAAAGCGGCTGTAAACATCACTTTTCAAGTGTTGCTACAGATTCTTAGTTGGATTTAGGTCTGAACTTCGACTGGCCCATTCCAGCACATGAACATGTTCTGATCTAAACCTGGGGTGTCAAACTCCAGTCCTCAAGGGCTGGCACCCAGCAAGTTTGATAAGCATCCCTTCTCCAACACATCTGAATCAAACAGCTGAATTACCTCCTCAACATATCAAGTGAATTGTGCATTTGATCAATGTGTGTTGAGCCAGGGAAACATCAGCAACACGTAGGGCGCTGGCCACTGAGAACTGACTTTGGACACGGCTGATCTAACACAGCTCTGTGCAGGAAGGTGAACCTCCACCCCAGTCGTAAGTCTTTTGCAGCCTCCAAAAAAAAAAAAAAAAAAAAAAAAAAAAAAAAAAAAAAAATCGCCCTTCGAGGAATGCCCTGTGCAGGATTCAACAGAGCGCAAAAAAATCTCAGAATAAATCCAGTTGCTCTGTGAAGGTCTCAGAAGTTGTGAACAAACATCATCACAAAGACCAAGGAACACAACAGAAAAGTCAGAGATGAGATTGTGAAGAAGTTTAAACCAGAGTTGGGTAATAGGTTCAACCCATCATCTAAGAAAGAGCATGGAAAAACCGCAAGCCTACACAGATGTGCCTGTCACCTAAACTGACGAAGACGGCATCAATGTGAGAAGCAGCCAAGAGGCCCATGCTAACTGTGGAGGAGCTGCAGAGATCCAAAGCTCACATGGCAGAAACTAATAACCAGACATTTACTAGTCGTCTCATCTACTCCCACAAATCTGAGCTTTTTGAAAGAAAAGACAATAAAAAACATTGTTCAAAGAAGTCCTTAAGAAATCTATCGCAAGCCAGAAGACAAATCAAAAAAAAAAAAGTGAACTACCTACATGCTAAATTCTATATGTAACACAAAGCCAACACTTCATGAACACACAACAGGTCAAACATGGTGGTGGCAGCTCCATGCTGTGGGAATGCTTTCTTCAGCAGGGACAGGGAAGCTCCTCGCTACTGATGGAAAGTTAGCTAGAGTTAAAAACAAAGCAAACCTGAAGAAAACATGTTAGAGGCTGCCAAAAAACATTACCCTAGTATAAAAGTTCACCTTTCAGCAGGACAAATCTGAACAGCCAGAGTTACAATGGAGAGGTTTAGAGAAAAACATATTCATGCGTTAGTACGGCCCAGTCAAAGTTCAGACTAAAATCAAACTGATGATCTGGCACAAGACTTGAAAAATGATGTTCACAGACGTATTTCCATGAAATCTGAGCATGAGCTTTTGGCAAAGAAGAATTAGGTCCATTACTGTGCAAAGCTTGCAGAAAAATACCCTCAAAGAACTTACAGCTTTGATTGCAGCAAAAAGTGGTTCAAACCAGTATTGACTCAGTGGTTCAGAATACAAATGCCCACCATACCTTACACTTTTTTATTTGTAAAAATGTGAAACCTGTGCATCTTTTTCCTTTCACTGTATAACTGTAAAACCTTTGTGAAGATCCACCACCTAAAATCCCAATAAAACACATTGGAGTTTGTGGTTGTAACGTGGCAAAATGTGAAAAGGTGAGGATGATTTTGCAAGGCAGTGTACATGATGGATGTAAATGTTTTAGTGTGTCTTTCAGGGAAGGAGCCACGTGTTGGCCTGACTTCCTGCATTGAATGTAGTAAGGAGCATGGTAAAGTTTGCATCACATAGAGCTAAGGTCAGTGGTTTTATAGCGTCAGTGTGTGATTAAAGGAAACTTGCGTTGAGCCTGCACTTGATCAAACATTCAGGATTTGTCCATAATTCTTTAACGAAAGTCTTACTTATGGCTATGGGAAAGAATTCAGGCCAAGCCCAGCATGTGGACTTCTCAGTTTAGCTGCAGCAACTACGGGATGCTGTGCCTGGATAGCGTCTCAGGCAATGACAAAAGTGGTCTTGTTCCTAAAAATAGCAGATTCTAAAACAAAGTTAAAAAAGGTAAAACAACTAAAACAAACCAGACGCAGATTGAAAAGGTGGCTGAGATGAGTCTGTAACCCTCGCTATGTTTAAGGTGTCCACCTTCCTGTAGAAGCGGGATGGATTCGTCTGCTCAGGGAAGCCTTGCTAACCTCGTGAGCAACTCAGTGCAATGAAAAGGGGACTTTTGGCTTCTTCCGTGGTTCCATTTCTCTTCGCATACCTTTAACGTCAAGATTAGAAACTTCCCTGGGATTCTTTCAGCATTTCATAAACATATTTTTCTTATTCCATCTCGCCACGTTGCTTTTACAGTCCTTCGACTTCCCTGTGTTCACGGCTTTCATACCAAACTGTCCACGGCGTGAGGTCCCCTCCGTTTAAAGAAGCTGGTGAGAGTTATATACAGATAGGGTGTAATGTTGTTTTATTAGCATGTCCGGTGGTGCTTGCGTCATTCAGGACGAGGTTCTCCGTGGACCCTCAAGCGGTATAAGCATGTGTATTCCGGATGACCCCAGTTAGACAGAACCCGCACCTCAATAATCTGGAAAGCCTTGTCGTTTTTCTCCTGAAAGATAAAACATGTATTGAGATTTTTTTTTTTTAAAGCTTAGAAACTCTGATTTGTTTTTATTAAAAGGGTTAGAAAGTTGCTTTTAAACAGTTACCTTAACAGGGAAGATCTGCAAAGACTCGCCATCCTCCTCGTATATGTAGTGCCCCAGCAGAGTTCCCTCTTCTTGGTACTCATCATCCAGACCCTAAAGAGAGAAAAGAAATCAAAAACAAGCCAAAACAGGACATAAGCACTTCTATTTGATTATGTCACAGTTATTTCAGGCTTCGGGTCAGTGTTTCTTACAAAGACAGTGAAGTTGCGTGGAGCACTGGTGATGTTTCCTGTTGGAGAGAGGGCCTTGGGGATGTGCTCCACACCAAAGGATGTGGGCAGGATCCTGAGGGACAGCCTGATCACCAGATAACCTTGAGAGCCTTTAAATGCCCAGCAGTTACCAGGATATACATCGGGCTGAAAGGAAGGGTACAGGTTTATTTTCAAAGACAAAATTCTGCAATTTACCAGCTATTGATAGGTTTTTAAATAGGTTTCACTGGATGTCTGAAGGTGGGGCTCACCTGGATGACAACACGTGGAGACTGGGAGAAGTACCAGAGCGGCAGGCCGAACAAACTCATGAGGGCCGTCTTTGTCTCATATGTCTCAGAGCAGCGGGTGCTGAGGATGCTACCACCTGACAAAACAAAATCAGCAAAGTTAAGGTTAGGTGGTCAGATTTTTCAGAAAAAGGTTTTTAAAAATGTAAATGTTGAATTATTTGTTGTATAAAAATGCTCATATAGGCTGCTGTGACTTTCTACATTACTCAAACCTCTTGATCTTTATGTTATGTTACAAACCAACAAAAAAAGCACCTAATTATGACTTCCAATAAAATACACTCCAGCTTGAGGTTGTAATGTGGCAAAAGTTCAACAGGTATAAATATGTTTGCAGAGCACCGTATTACTAGCCTCGTGAGACCATCCTGATCTCGCGAGGTTTCAAGATTTCACTCGCAGATCAGTCTGGCTACTCTCCGTTAAAGAAAATTTGGAGCCGTTCACCAAACGAACGTCCAATCAGCGTTGGCTTTGAGGCGGGTTGAGGTGTGACGCAACGGGAAGCGCGTCAGTTCAGTCTAAACAACATGGCGGCTTCAGCCGATGAAACTAGCGTTAGCGTGGCTATCGAGCAAGTTTTATCGGAATTACAGAGTATTTCTCTGCTGAGCTAACGAGCCTTTACCTGCAGCAGCAAGAGTAGCTTGGCTTGTGGTTGTGTTTTCGTCGTCGCTCGTAACAGAGCGACGACGAATCTGATTGGTTCATTTGGCCCGTCTATCACCAACATAGGCCAATCAGCTGACCAGTATTTTCGCCCCTTCCCAAAGTTACTTCAACGGAAGGTTTCCAGATGGATATGCGGAGCAAATCTATCTGGCAGAGTCAGGTAACCGTATTACCACAATATAAGTATAAACTGTGGATAAAAGGAGTTTTAAAGATGATGTAGATTTTTTTTTTTTTTTTACTACTCGTGACAAAAGTTTTAATGGACTAAAGTCTAAAGACACCTGAACCTGAACCAATGTATCTGTAAAGACGTTTTGCAGACACAGCTATAAATCGGATGAGTAGAGTAACTAAAGAGAGCTCTGGCTCTTTTAAATACAAGTAATTAATACAAGTAATCCGTGAATAGCACACTGTCTATTTCCCCTGCATTGTTTACATTGTTTTACATTGTTTACATTTCAAATTGTTTACATAAATTGCTGCTGCATCTTTATCCTGAAATTAGTGCAATTTACTGTGAGTTTTCAAGCTGTATGCAAACTAAATTTAATTCTGTACACACGTTGTGCATACAAAATGACAAATAAAGCTGTCTAAAGTCTAAAAAAATTTCTTGGAAAATAAAAAAACATCTATAGGTAAAAATTGTAGCTGAAAAATAAAATTGCAGATAGCGTTACAGAAAATATATACAGTATTTCTTTATTTGAATGTTTTGCTGTGTTTTGTCCTGAACTAATGTGTTAAAAGAAATCTGATAAAAACTGACCTCAATAATCTGAAAAGGCTCCTTTTTACATTCAATTCATTTATGAAATCAATTAATTTAAACTACTGCAGGGACACCGTCATAAAGACTGCAAGAGTCAATCCTTACGTTGACTGTTTCTAGAGACAGGACATATGAGGAAGGAAAACAACGACTGAATCAGCATCAGAGCATCATTAATAGATTATTAGCATCTCTATAACCAGTGCTAACCAGCTGGCAGCGCTGTTGTCTTGCAGGTAGAAGGTCCTGGCTTCCAATTTCAGCCAGAGGTGTTTCTGTATTATGTTTGCTTGCTTTCCCTGCTTGCATGGGTTCTCCCCCTGTACGCTCGCCTCCTCCCACACTCCAGAAATATCCATGTTAGACCACTAGGACTCTCTACATTGCCCCTAAGAGTGAGTACAAGGAAACTAAGTATAGGAAATGGATGAATGGATAACCAAGGAACAATGTTCCAGTAGACAGCAGAGGCATGCTGCTTCACAACAGTTTAATACCCTGCAGACCTTCGTCTAATGCCCGCGTCCTCATTACGTAAGACATACGTTACATAGTTATAGAACAGCTAGATTGCTAATCCCTTTAAACCAAACCAGACTTAACTACTGACCTGGATACCAGCTCAGGATGAACAGGTTTCCTTCTTACCTCCAGACTCCAGGGCGTAGTCCACCTGACCCGTCCGGTCTTGGGAGTAAAGCTTCAGGGCGTTCTGAACAATCAGCTTCACGTGCTGGTTTGTAAATGACAAAAAAAAAAAGTTAATCTCAAACACATTTTGATGTCATACAAATACAAGATGTGAATCCTAACAGCAGAAGGTGTATGTGCATCACCTCCTCAGACAAGCCCTCAGTTGTAGAGGTGTGCTGAACCGTCCCCGTTACTGTCTGAAAGATGCTTCTGGTTCTGGACTCGGCCTCGCCCAGCGTCTGGGCTCGACTTTGCTCCAGTTGCAGCGATATGTTTTTCAGGATGCTCAGTTCGATGGAGGCCAGCGCCGCCTGCAGGTCGGGTGTGCTCACGTAGCGCTGTGACAGCCAGTGGATCAGAGACTCGGGGATCTCTCCCTGCTGCTCTGCTGACGCACCTCTGCCGAAGAACAGAGCCTGCAGCTCTTTCCGCAACTGCGAGGACACTTCCCCAGATATCTAAGGAAGATTTTAAAATAAGAACAGCAGGAAATAATTGATGTCAGGAAGGTTTGGACAACTGAAGAGCAAGGCTAAGTGGCTGGGAAGTTTGTGCTACTTACAGTCTCCTGCAGAACATCCAGCTGCTCACATTTGCCCCTACATCCTGCAACGCCCTGCAGGTCCCCCCTGATTTTACTCAGCTCTGCTTCAAGTCTCTGCACCTCAAGCAGCAGGGCATCATGGTCCTCCTGCTTCACACCCACACTGAACAAACAGCAGAAACTACACATTAGACACCTTTGTAACAAAAAGGTCAACCCCAACATGCATCATTCAAATTAAGGCGTTTGCAGATTAAATTATTCCTTATGCCTACCTGACAGGAGCTGTGACTGCAGGCGACCTAGAAGCCTCTTTCTCCCGCTCCTCCCTTTTGTTCTCATACTGCTGTTGCTTCTGCTGCATCTCCTGTAACAAAAACACGAAAACAATTTCATTTTGATCACTCAAAGTTTCAAAGTTTCTTATTTTTTCTCCATGTTAACTAATCTCCATCCACTGTGTTCATTTGTCATAATGTAGTCTTGTGGAGGTGCAGGAAATCTGCTGTGCATACCTCAGTCCTGGTTGCCAAAGCCTTGAGCAGAAGCTCTAAATCAGCCAGACGTGTGGCCTGACTTTCCTGTTGTTGTTTCTGCTGCTCTGAACTCTGCAAAACAAAGAGATTACATCTTTATTTTCACACTCGCTCATTAGTTTCCCCATTAGACTGTCAGGACCAGTGATGAGAAAAACAATGTTAAAATAAACCAGCATTTCTTTTTTCAGTAATGGGTAATTAATTATTTTTTTCTTCATTACAACAACAATGAAATTCAGCACAGGCACGTTACTATAATTCAGCACACTAAAGGTTGAAGCTGTCTTCATCTGACCTGGAGCTAAAGGGGTGAAACAATTGCCTAAGTGCTGTGATTGGCTGAGGAGTAAAATAGGCAGAATAAACCAATCAGAGGTAGGCTTGGGTGGGTTTTCACACACAAACACATGCGCACAGTTAGCGCACCTAAAACAACAAGGCAGACATTGAAGCAGTGGAAAGCCCAGATAACTCAAAGGTTGTGTTTTTAAAAGGAATTATAGAATTTTTTTTTCTCTCAAAGAGATAAAAGGCAGGAATCTATAAGTGGCATTTAGTCCCTGGAACAAACTGCTTTTCTACAAGCAACTTTACCCTCAGAAATCCCCTCTCAACATCACATTGTTCAACAAAACTAGTCGCCAAGAACAACAGCGCTGCTGCTAGCAGACACAGCCCAAACCCAGGTGAGGGTGGGGAGGGGCTAAGTCCTGAGTGGAAGCTGTTCACCGAGAGCTTCGGTGTGAAGCCATACCATAGTCCATCTGAAATATTACCTTTAGTACTTCACGTCATTATTTTTGTCCATTCTAACTAAAATATTGAAATTTTGCTTATTGCTGCTTTAAGGGTATTCTGCTGGAGCTCATGCTTCAACAGGTCAATTTCCCTCATCCTGACCAACAGGCACTTCTTATAACTCCCCCACTCACTCGTGTCTTGGGATCGCCCACATTTGTGGCATGTTTAATATGTGCCTGGGGCGGGGTTTTGCCTTTACATCCAAGTGAGTTATACTTTAAACGGAGGGTGGGTCTTTAAAGACCACCTCACATGAAAAGTTATTGATGTAGAAGAACTATCCAGACAAACAAGAAAAATAAACTGACCAAGTGGAATGCAGACTAACCCGAGGCATAGATGACGCAATGTTTTGTCTCTACGAACGGGGGTCAGGGGTCCTGAGGTCTGACCCATGGAATCCACCTCTAAACTTTCCAAATTATGAGACTGGTGTGTTTAATTTGCACTATGCTGCTTGACAAAGGTGATTTAATTTTATACTTATTTGATGGCAAGATGCATCCTGTTGATGTGTAATAAATATCAAAAGTTTCAAAACATCTATTGTTTTATTTTAAGAATAAATGTGGAAATAATTGCATCTACAATTACACATTTAATGTGATCGGCTGTTTCATGTTATCACATAACAGTTTAGATTAACACACAGTGTTTCCTTTTTGTAGTTCCTTCTGTTAAGCATTCATTTATTTCATCATAATTTCAGTCTTAAAATAAACATTTGAACATTTTAAAATTCCATAATGAGGGGATCTGAACTATTTTACATATTTAAACAAGTTTTTTTATTTTTTATTTAAGTAACAGAAAGTTACTTTCCCTCGTAATGACTTTTACAATGTTGTAACCCCGATACTAGCTCAGTTAATTTTGTTGAAGAAGTAATCAGTAACTATTAATAATAACTTGTTTTAAAGTAGCTCTACCAACGCTGGTCAGGACCAAACGTTAATGCTCATCAAACCCACCTGTGCTTGCTTTGTGCTCTCCTGCTCCAGCTCTCCTCGCAGCACACCCAGCCGCCGCTCCATCAGAGAGGCCACCCACACCTCCAGGCTCTCCCTTTCGTTCTCGCTGTGAAGCTGCTCTCTCAGGGAGCCGTACAGACCCAGAATATCGCTGTGACGCTGATCCTGCTTCTGGTCTCCCTGCTGCACTTTCTCCCACAACAAGGCCAGCTGTCGCTCAACACGTTCGAGACGCTCCAAGTCCACGCTACTGTGGACGGTCACTGGGGGAAGGATTGGCTGGGAAGAGAGAGTGGAAATTATTATAAATATATTTCAATCTGAAATCTAACTCATAGTCAGCCTTTCATAAACTTACTACATACAGTGGCTTGCACATGTAATCAAACAGATTGAACGTTATTTAAATTTGAGAACCATGTATGCTTTCATTTCCACTTTACAATTATGAACCAATTTCTGGTGGTTGGTTAAATAAAACACCAATAATAAAATCCTGGAGCTTGTGATTGTAAGAACGTTTAATTGGGTATATAAGTTTTTGGGGCGACTCACTGTTGCTTGGGAGACTGGAGTGACATGAGCCAGCTCCATGGGCGTCTCTGTTTCAGAGACAGCAGCGGGAACAGCGGCCTGGTTGGAGAAGGCGGCGAATCTAGATGTGGAGCGCCACTCGGTGAGATTTATGGCTGGAAGGTAGGCGAGCAAGGCAGCAGCGGACGGAACCCACCACCAGAAAACTGCAGGTGAACAAATGAAACAGACGTTAAATGTTACTCTTTTTTAACATTGTTTGACTCTGTTTGGTTAAATATTTGAACTTTATGGACATTTATTTTAGATCTTAGATTCAGAATATTTACATTTAGAGTTGCAAACATAATTAATTGGATGTAAGATTTTTGAATCATAATAAAACTTTTAAAGAAGGGTCAACTAAATGTTAACACTTAATAATAAAAGTTTCGTTTATTTGAAATGCAGCATGCGTCAGCAGAAAAATACTAAACTGTCTGAGAATCTCTGACCTACAGCGAAGACTCAGAAAGGTTGACCTGAATCTGCAGCCAGATTTACTGCAGACTCTAGAGATCTGTGCTGGTTCTAATATTCACATATCTTAGCGTGCGCTGAGTTGAGTAAACAGGATCCATCCGTTTAAAAAATGGGGGCGGGTTACTCACGCAGAAGTAGTAAGAGAAGCAAAAGTAGCAGCAGGAGCTTCCAGAGTTGGGGAAGGATTCTGGAACACAGAAGCACACAAATAGTTTTACTGTCCATCCATCCATCCATCTATCTATCTATCTATCTATCTATCTATCTATCCATCCATCCATCCATCTATCTATCTATCTATCTATCTATCTATCTATCTATCTATCTATCTATCTATCTATCTATCTATCTAATATAATGTTTTTATTGAGGCAAATAATTAAAAATTAAATATGTATGCATTTAAAAATACATGAATGAAACTATAAATAAATAACTCGGAAATAACCAGGAAATAACTATTGTACATTTCCTGGAAAAAAACAAAAACATTTGCGATTTTTGTAAGGGGGGGAATCAATTGTTTTTAAATATAAAGCTGAGACAGCAATTTAGCAAAACTTTATATCAGTCACTGTCAAATGTAGCTCAGCAAATGTATTGTTACTATTGTTGTTTATTGTTTATTTATTTGGATCCCCATTAGCGGTCAGTAATTTGACAGCTACTCTTCCTGGGGTCCTTTTAAAATTATACAGATACACAAAACATATCAAATGATCATATCATAAGAACAACTATACATTTCAACTTATTTCACATTACAGTACAATCTGTTACACAATTATTCAAATATTAAGGCTTTCAACAAAGTATTTTTTTTTAAAAGTGTTTTAAATGTGCCTTTCGTAGTAGCAGTCAAGATGTTATGTGGCAGTTTGTTCCACAGAGTCACAGCTCTGAACAGCACAGACCTGCACACTGCTTCTGTATCAAATGTGTGTGATATGCAAGCTTTTACCGAGTCAGAAAGAAGACGTTGAGGAGAGACATAAGAGACACCAGTTGGTACCATCCTCTAGCAAGAAACCACAGCACTCCCTTTCCTGCTTTTACTAGAAATGCAGAAAAATACAAATTATTCAACCAATCAAACAAAAGAGGGTAAGAACCATGATTGGTTAAAAATGACAAAAACTAGGAATCTACCTGGGGCTGCTAGGATCATCCAGAGGAAGGAGACAAGCCTCTGTGCTGCTGTGGTAACTCCTGAAGCCAAAGCTTTACCTGCTCCAACCACACAGTGACTGGGCTGCAGCAGGCAGGAACCTGTCAGACAAAATCAATAAGGTTCACCAATTACATCTACAGCTGTTTAAGGAATCTAACTTATAAACTACAAAAACACAGCACATGTAAAACTATGTCATGGAATGATCAGTAAAAAAAACGATGAAGCTTCAGTTAACCTGCATAAGCTACGATGCTCCACAGCGCCCCCACCAAGCGCCGTGACCTAGAGGTCTGTGTGAGGACGACGGTGCGAGACTCAGAGTGCTGCTTTCCTTTACAGTCGTCACCTGTGTGTCCGGAATGATGGACAGCAGACAAGCAGGAGGCAAAAACAAAAACAAACAAAAACAAAAAAAGAAAATAAGCTGCATGAATAAAGTCATTCATTCTGCAATATCTAAATATGAATGACAATCAAGCAAATTATTGCAAATTATAGTAAATTATACAATGACGTGCTGCAAAGCTGGATGGAAATGTAAAAAAAAAAATATATATATACAAAACCACCTTTCTCTATTTCTCTAAAAAGAAAACACAACACACTTTTATTGTCTTTTTCTCGTTGGCTTGGCGTCAAATTATTTAAAAGTGACATTGGTTTGGGTTGTGGTCTGAGCAACTGGCCCGCATGTCTGACACAAGTCATTTTTTGGGTTATTTTCTGCAGCAGGAATCGACGTGTGGATTTTCCTTCCTGAGACCCTTTGCTTTCCTGTCCAATTCATCCCGCAGTTGGATTTTATGGTTTAGTCAAAATGAACCTTTAGTTTAATCGTCATAGTGGCTTTCTCAAAATACTTCCAAACTACTTAGTTTACATTACAACCCTCATCATTACAGTCAAGGGCAGTTTTGATGCTCTATATCTGAACAGGTTTTGTTTCTCAGAAGCCACAAAGGATTTCAGATTTGTTAGTGCAATATTTCCTTATATATTGCATTTTCGTAATCTCCTTCTGATTGGCTGATTGGTCCCCGGTGAGAACTCCTCAAGGCTGTGCTGGGTTCAAAGGCAAAGACAGAGTCGAACTCTCAGCAACCGTCAGTCTATACAAGAAGTTGGTTTTGAGAGATAGAAACAGGACAAATCCCCCAGTTTGGACGATAGTTAGGCTGAATTTTTGTTTGTATGGTACACTAATTAAAGCTGTTTTTTCATTAATGCTTTATAAAGTCACCGTTTTGTTTTTGTCTAATTGACACACTCATTCTGTAACTTTTTATAATAACACCAATAGGTTCTGAATCCCAACTGAGGAGCCTCAGGAGCCTGGGTGTCTTGTGCTGAAAAGGTCTGGAGAAACCAACCCGGTTCAGAAAACAGAGGTGAAGCACGGCATACCGGACCAAATTTAAGTATGTTTCACTATTCTGTTGCTGGCGTTCTGATGCCTAGCGCTGGCGATTTATCCTGGTGGATTTAAAACTTTGAGATTACCCGGTTTTTCTTTTGTTTTCCTTTCTAATGTTCAGTTAAAATCTGTTATAAAAGCCCATATTAAAATAAGTTTCCATTTGACATTCAAACGGATACATCATATGAGCCTTTGTCTTTGGAAAAGTATTTCATAATTTGTTTACCGTATCTTATTTAGTATTTACCTCAACAGTAGCAGGGACACATTAATTCAATAGTATTAGTTTTGTAAACATTTAGATTTACCATTTTGATACTTAGGGAAAAAAAAGTATCAAAAAGTCTTTACTTTCCCTTTGATTTGTGTTTGTTTGATTTCTTTGAAGATCTTGGAAAAACTGCTTAACCTCACATTACTTCTGTTTCTTTTTGTTTTCAAGCTGTATCCATTAACTATGGAGTATGTAATTAATTAGAAAGTTTGATCAGTTTTAAGATGAAGCTTTAAATGTCTGAAAATCATGAATTAGTAAGATCTGGCTTCACTTTTGCAGGTCATGAAGTTCAACAGGCTGCTGAGAAGTTAAAGCAGTTCACACAACCTCTGCCCACTGATCCTTACACGGGGCACGCATATCATTGACTTTGTCAATCAAAGCTGCACATGAGGAATCGTAGACAAAGAGGAAAGAGAACATGTGGTGTGTGTGCTTACACAGGGAACCATTGAGATTAAGATGTGATGTTTCTTCAGTCACCAAATCCTTCACGTTCATGCTTCCACAGAAGCTTGAGTGACCTGCAACACACAAATAACAGATTCATTTGTATATCGAACGTTTTTACAAAATCATGGAGAAAACCCAAGGACAAGATGAAGAAACCATCATACCAACAATTTAACTGTAGAGGAAATTTTGCTCTTACTGAGAAGACAGAAAGTAGATAAACTATAGACATATGAAAACCAGTGAAGAAAATACAAAGGAGAACCAGCTAGAAACGGGAATAAAAATAAAAGTAGTGAAACTGAAACATCAGAGCAAATGCATCTCTGCATCTGTGGAAAAAATATAATTAGGGAATATACTGGATAGAAATAGAACCTTTTATATATAGAAACTACAGCCAAATGTTTAGAGCAAATAAAGTTTATAAGCTATGGGCAGCAAATTTGAGGGCTTCTTTAAAAAAAGACCAAAATAATGAAATTCTTACGGTTAAAAGAGTTTTGTTCTCTTCAAGAAGTGGTTAAGTTCTCCTTAAAGGGTAATTTAAGTGAGTCTCTGCTCTCACAATCTGTTTGACATAAGTAAGAAGTGCAACACGTGTGTGGTGGTGTCTGACATTTTGAAATAACGGTATGGGTATTCATTTCGTTTCCAGTATACTTCCCCCTTCAAAAACAGAATGAAGTGTGAAAGTGAAAGCTGCATCGACTAAGAGAGAAAGAGAGAGGACATTCTTCAGAGGCACATCCAGTTTGTGAGAAAGCAGACAACTCCTAAGGAGGCTTGTATCTTTTTTAACAAAACAGTAAAAAGGTTTAGAAAAAAGTTCATTAGAAGACGAGCAGCAGTAGAAGTCTGGAGCTGTGATTTTTAAACCACTCTCCGGTGAGGAAACAGCAGATACCTTGTTCTTCAAAGCCATAAGCCTTGGAGCCCATCATCCTGTGGAGAGCTGTCTGCTTAAACAGCCAAAGTTTGGACAAACTAGAGGACCACGCTTGTCTCAAGGAGTCTGAGAATGAGGCTTGGGCACCTGCTGACACTCCTGTTGACATTCCTGTTCTCACATCTGATGACACCCCTGTTGACACCCCTGTCCACACTCCGGTTGACACCCCTGTCCACACAAGCATTGTTATTCAAGAATGTGTCCATAGCCCTTCAACTTTTGGGAGAGTGGAATTAATCAGAAATAGAGGAGGGTGATCAGAAGATCAGACTTGGAGAATAAAGGATTGATTGGGAAATTATCAACAAATAATCAGAATACCTTTTCCTGCTGAGCTCCTGGTCCTTGTACCCAGCCAGACCAAACTGCTGTAGAGAATGGAGACTAAGGACACAATGGGGGCCAGGGCTTTCTTGCTGTAGCGCACACATGAGTTAGATACTGACGTCAGGACACCTGGAGGGAGAAAGCGCTATTGGTTAACATTTAATCCTCATCACAGAGGATAAGGTCATACTGGCTTTGAACCATCAAATTAAAAGTTTCACGTACAAATTCCCAACTGTGAAAAAGTATTTTCCTCACCCGCCTTGTTCCTTCGACTCCTGTCTCTGGTATAAATACTTGTGTAAGGTGAGGATACGGAAGAGAGGGCGTCTGTGGAAAGTTCTGTTGCTTGGCAGGACGATGATGATAACGACGCCGATGATGACCGTGTGATATGGGAGTCCGTATTCTGAGAGTGAAACGAGCAATCTTTGCAGATGTAGCCATTAGGGAGCGAGGCGTGGGACTTCGCAGTGCTGGCATCTCCATTGATGTTTGATGAGCTGTGGTCAGAGCGCTGCCCTGGAGGAGGACGGCCAAACAAGATTAATCAAATTGATTCTCAAAATAAAAGATTCATTGATAATTGCAGCTTTTTTTTTGACAAGACAGAGGTCTCAAAATGTCTTTGCAATTAAACTCACCCCACTGTCCATCCACGGTAGTAGTAGTGGTGGTGGTGGTTACTCTGCGCTGCCTCAGGAGAGACTGATCGTGAGTTGATGCGAGTTGTGAGACATCGGACGTTCTGACGCTTTCATGAGATGTGCTGCTGCTGTCGATCGGGGTACTCGCAGCCGAGAAGGACAGGGTTTGTCTTGGCGTAGCGATTTGGCTCAGGGATAACGACACAGAGCTCGACATGGACTGCTGCTTTCTGCTTCGCGCCGTCCTAGAAAAGCAAAATAACAAAAAAAAGAGAGATTGAGCTGTGCACTAAGCTGCAAGTATGAATCTGAGGCATGTTGAGAGCATTAAAACTCTCAAACAGATCAGCCATCAAGTAAAATAATTAGCTGTACAATAAAGGACGACTTTAAAGACCATGTGCACACTAACCGAACAACAAGATGTATAAATAAGATGTTTTTTTTTTGACTAATGCTCTGATTATTAAACCCAAACCCGAGAAATTCCTAAAAGAGACCATTTCACCGGTGCACAATGTTTACATGCAACATCGACAATGCAGTGTGTCCATGAGCAACAGCTTCTAGGATGTGAAAATGTTGAATAAAACAAATTTTCTCCAACAAGATACAATGATCTTTTCCTTCTCCCCAACAACTAGAGATTAGGTTTTGTCTTGAGTTCGATTTTTTTTTCTAAGTCTGATCAGGTTGAATTTTTAGCACTTTCACTTAAAATAACTCCTGGAAGAAATATGCAAATAAAACACAGAAATAATCAAAATTACAGCTAACTTGTTTTAAGCCAGACAGCTGGAGATAGGCACTAGCATCCCTCGTGACCCCACAACGGATAGGAGTGTTAGAAAATGGATGGATGGTTTTAAACCAGATATCACTGGCATCTAAAAATGAACAAGGAATGCATGTTTAACTTTAGTATCATATGCAAAGTTACTTTATTCTGAAATCCACTGCAATTCACTCAAATTCTCAAGCTCTATGCAAACGAAATTTTGTTCTGTACTCACTCTGTGCATACAAAATGACAATAAAGTTTGTCTAAGTCTAAGTCTAAGTTAGGATATTTATAAGGAGTCCCATCCTACTGAACTCACTTTTCACATCATTTCAAAACCTGCTTTGTCAGCTTTTTGTTCCATTTGGTAAAACCGAGATTTAGGAACCATTATTAAGGGTATTCGCAGGTCTGTTGCAATAAATCAGTTAATCGTACTATAAATTTTAATCACATGATTAATTAAAATAAGGGCAACAATTTGCGTATGCATGCTTGTTTTTTTTCCCCTTGTGTTTCCGTCTCCTCTCTCTGAGATGGTATAAGAAAAAGGTTTCAGTACGGTGTATTGGTGTTTGCTCACCCTTCCCTTCTTGTTTCCTCAGTGTGGGAGGGGTTAAATCTTGTCAGGGTTTCTCATATAAAATGAGTTAATCCTGGCAGCAGTGGTCTGGTGGCTCGCGGGAGGTGTGGGAGGAAGCGCTTAGCTAATAAGCTAATAACAGGTAGCGTGTTAGGTTAGTTGAACGAGTGGTTTTATTCCAGACGGGACGTTTACTGATCGTCTTACGGTTCTCTCAAACATCGAGCACGCTCAGCCTTGTCGGGGAGGGAGGGGAAAAATAAGGTGGGTGAAACCCAGCTTGTGTCAGGTAGGCGTGACCGGCTAATCAGTAAAGAGACCAGTTACATAGACACATGCTCACACAAGTTAAAATGAGAGCCTGGTGAGGGAGAGCCAGAGAAACGCTAGTTTGAAAAGAAATTAAATTGTTGTCAAAGCCAAACACTACCACTGTAGGGTGGAAGATTTTGGGATTTAAAATAAATAATGCCACCCGCTTAATGTCTGAGCCGGAAGGTCACTTTCGTGATTATGCCATTATCATCCATCCATCCATTTTCTAACACGTCTATCCCTCATGGGGTCGTGAGGGGTGCTGGTGTCTATCTCCAGCTGTCAATGGGCGAGAGGCGGGGTACAACCTGGACATGTTGCCAGTCTATTGCAGGGCTGATCATATTGGTTGAAAAAGGTCCCCTATCTCTAAGGGAGAGCCCAGACACACTACGGAGAACATGCCACCACCATGTTTCTGTATATGTTTAATGATGATGTGCATTTAAGCCAAAACAGTAAAGGTCTCACACAACCAGAGATTCCACAACTTTCTTCTTTCACCTATACAGCCTTTCACCAACTTTAAAAGAGACTTCTCTTAGATTTCTACTCTTCCCTAAAGGCCATTAAAGGGGAGTGCGTCACTAATGGATGTCATGTTAACATAATCACCGACCACTTCCTATCCTTGGGGATCAGAGCCACCCCTTAGCTGGTAAATTCCTGCTTCCACCTTCGGGCCTTAGGTACGCCCTGCCAAAATGTAGGACTAACACTAAAATATCAATTTATCCCTGCAGCTGAACAATTGGTTAACCTGCTGTTTTGTGTGTGTCTGAGTGATTGTTATTTAATTGTTTAATTATTTAATTGTAGCGAGCTGTAATACAAATGGCTCAATAGGGACAAAAAAGAATCCTTGAACCTTAAACTTCCCAGGTCTTTATAAGGTTGGAATCAAACACATATGGACTCTTACTTACTAATCAGGTGACTTCTGAAGGCAGTTAGCTATTCTGGATTTTATTTAGGGGTATCAAA
The DNA here is from genome assembly GCF_011125445.2 of Fundulus heteroclitus. NCBI lineage: Eukaryota > Metazoa > Chordata > Actinopteri > Cyprinodontiformes > Fundulidae > Fundulus > Fundulus heteroclitus. Next base: position 20,898,325 of record NC_046376.1, on the reverse strand, counting down.
GTGAAAGGGGGGAGGGGGTGAATACAAATGCATGTTGAACTTTTCATACTTGTAGAATCATGCTTCATTTAGTGCCACTTCAAAACTATACAGTTATGTTACTGTAAAATGACCTATTAGGTGAAAAAGAAGATGGTAAACAATCCAAGTTAACGTGTGAGTTTTCACAGTAACAGCAATAAATTCAACAACAGTGGATATTAAAATATTCAAATACTTTTACTGGGGTTGTAAAATGCGGAAGTTCTCGTACAGCCATGCTCTAAAAGGCAAAACCAGTGTTTGGCAATGCAGCTTGTCAAATTCAGAGAGAAAGTGATGACAACAAAACTAACCGTGTCTCTTTCCTGGTGCCGATATAACTGCTGGTGTGGTTCTGGGAGTAATCGGCTCCACTCTCGGTGCCGTAATGACTGGCACTGTTCTGCAGACGCAGGCTCCGCCGCGACATCTTGGGCGACTCGTACACAGGGGCAATCTGGTGCTCTTTCTCAAACTCTAAAGCTGCAGTTGAGTAACTTGAACTAGGAGAAAAGTGAGAGACGGAGAAAGAACGAGTGTTAGAATGTTTGCCAAAAATAACAAAACGAAACAAAACCAGTCATGAGGCAGCACACCTAGGATGGATTGCTTCTCTTAATTACTTATTTCTAACTTGAAAGTCCACAGGTTTCAGCTGACAAAGCATATCCTACATTTTAAATGTCTCGTTCCTTATCTTCAACATCTCTCTGTCAGAGATTTCTGAGATGAAAACAAACACAGGCTTTTTATAGTGCTCTCATGCTGCTGGGTTGTTCCTCACAGGAAATGACTCACTCACATGGGGAAAAAGAAAAAACACACAGGGAGAATCTGTCTCTGAAAGCAAAAACCAAACCTTTTCTGTGTCCATTGAACTTGAAATCCCAAAATAACATCCAATCAAGGTTTTGTTGCATATATGAAACCCAGCACTATAGAAAAAGCAGTAATGCCCCACTTGTGAAAATAAATCTGTTGGACTCTCTTTAAGAAAACAATTCTTAGTGCTACACAGCCAGACAGGACATGCAAAAAGAAAAAGAAAGTAAAAATCAAGGCAGATATACAACGTAAACATCCTTTGCTATGCACGAGGAGAGATATACTCAGCTCGCTGCGTTATGAGGAAATATGCTGTGAATGTTCAGTGCCATGCCTTACTGTGACTCAGAGGGCCACACCCACCCCACTGAGTAGGCCTTCAATGCCAACACTCAGGCATGACTAACAGGCAACATCTGCAACAACTCTTAATAATTAGTTCCTCTTAGCTGCTGAATACAGAGCAGCGCTAATAGAAATATGAAATTTTAATGTTCTATTGTTGCAACAGTAAAACAAAGATTACATATTGAGAGGGTTGAAACTACAATAAGCCTTTGAGCAAATGAAAGAATCATTTGTAGAGCTCACTGTTTACATTACAGCTGCCTGGTTTATGGTCTGGACACAAGTCGGTGAGCGTGCGCAGCAACGACACTATGCTGCACAAGCTAACTAGGCAGTAAATTCCTGCATAAATGCATCGATGCAGGGTTCTGTCTCTGCAACACCGTCTGGAAATAAAACTTGGGGATTACGCACCCTGATTATGTGCCAATTAAGTGTTTTTGTCTTGGGTCTGCCTCCTGCCTGCTCAACCAACTGTCTCCTCTGAGGAAACAAAACCAGGACCTGTTCCCTGTCCTGGGTGTTGCATTGAAGTTACCTGTTCAGAAGACCAAATAACCAAAAAAAAGGAATCGAAATTCTTCACACATTAGCATTTTTGTGCGAGAAACTTGTTCATTGGAGTTAAACGCCCCTTTATGCTTAAAAATGTGTGTAAACACAAGCTGTTTCTTCTGGTTGTACCATTAAACCAGTTCTATGTTTGGTAGTTGGTATACTACCAGTATACCAAACAACGCTACCGGCCATGCAATAGTATGCCATCCTTATCTACTATTGTCCTCAGGGACCCACCAACAGAAGTTGTTTTTTCATGTTTTTAATGTATACGCTAGAGCAGGGGTCTTCAACAGGGGGTCCGCGACCCCTAGGGGGTCCGCGGTGGTACTGCATGGTGGTCGCGAAAGTTTTGGTTGATTAGACATTTTTTTATACCCCCCCCCCCCCCCTTGCAATTTTTGTCCACTAATTGAAATGTCTTTAGATTGAAATGTCTTTATGCATGATTACATGCAATTGACAGACATTGTTTGTCTTGGCAGGTATCAGTTTATTGTGTTATGTTATGTTTATAAATGGCAGTGGCATGGCCACCCTACTCACTGTGCCTCGCACATGTTTAAAATAAAAACATGAATATATGAACCTGTGTATTATTTGAGTATCTTAGAACTGAATGCACAATAACAAGGTACATTTACACATGGCACTATAGGACCAGTTTGATATAACACAATTTTATACAATATATATAATTAGGTGGTCCCCGCTCCATCTCGCCATCAGTTTGGGGGTCCTCGGCCTGGAAAACGTTGAAGACCCATGCGCTAGAGTGTTTCTGCCCCCAAGGTATCCTTTTTAATGGATAGGTTTGTTTTTTGTATATCTTTCTTGCAATGTTATTGCAGCAAAAAAAAAAAAAAAAAAAAAGTCAGTCTTGTCTGTAGCAAAAACTGTAAATAACCGAAGTTTCATCCTGAGGTAAAACAACTCTTTAACTCACACACATCCATGTGTATAAAGGAACCCACAAAACTGTTTGGGAATAACGGCAGGTCATGAATGTCCCTGGTATGGAAGCACTGTTAGAGGGCAGGGCTGTGTGATAAACAAATGTGTCTTATTTGTGTAGCCTGCGGCCACAAACAAACATTAACATACAGCTCTGCAAAAGTATTTATACATACTGAACTTCTTCATAATTTGTCACATTGCAACAATAAACTTCAATCTGGGACTTTATGTAATAAACCAACACGATTTGAAAGTCTTGGAACAGATTCTTACTTGAATTAATGTCAGGACTTTGACTAGGCCGTTCTGACACATAAATATGCTTTGATCTAAATCAGGGCTTCTAAACTCCAGTCCTCGAGGACCAATGTCCTGCAATCTTTAGATGCGTCTTTAGTCCAACACACCTAAAGATTCAGTTGTGTTCAATGGATTTGGGTGTGTGGTCGGATTTATATTGGACTCCATTATGTAGGAGCCTTCTCAAGTCAATAGGATCCACCCGAATGTATTTACAAATATCAAAGTAGAGGGGGCTGAATGCATGTGCACCCCACACTAAAACAGAATAACATGAAACTGTGTGCTACTTTCTGTTAGGCTATCACATATAATCCTTTAAACAGACAGAATATACCCCTTTTTTCGCTGAGCCACCCAATCATCAATACTCTTTATGGGATTCTCTAAACAAAGAGCAAGTCAGACTACAACAATTGTATAAAGCTAGCTCGGGTTTCCTCGGAAAGCCTGAGAAGAATTTAATTAGTTTGCAAACTCTTCATTTGCTCTCAATCTCCAGGTTGATTTGTGCGTCGCTTTTCTCCCAGGCGACATTCACAGCCCACATTGGAGATAAAAATAGAGATGGACAAAGTCGATTCAGAGGCAAGAAAAGAAGACAAAACATTCCCATCTTGATAACAAGCTTGCTGGAATCTCATGTTACATAACAACATAGATTTAAGTCATCTTCCCACACTTTTGCTGGGCACAACCAAACTTCTCCCTTTCACTCACTTTTTGTTTTCAAAGTTGTCATCATCATTAAATAAGCCAAGCAACTATGACTATGCTGTCTGATAATATTGATTAATAGTATAAATTACATCATTATTAGGATTTTGTAACAACTAAACTTGATTCAGATGGACTTTCTAGCTAACTTATGTGTGTGATAATTATTTTCTGGGTTTTGTCTAGAAACCAGACAAAAACAAGTTATTTAATGGTAAATGCATGGATGTTTTCCAGATAGTCAAGGAATAAATTAAAACTATTAACAGTAAAGCTACCTTAACGCAAACTAAGGCTGGAAGATGTAGGAAAAAAAAACATACCGGTATATTGATAAAATAGAAATCATATTGATCGATAATGATCAAAAAATTAAACATTTCTAGTGCAGCTCTGGTCATTTTATGCTGTTGCTCAATGATCTGTTTTTGAATATAGAGCATCAACAGTGAATTCAAACTCAACCCTTTTTTCTACCAAATGTTTGCCAATACTGCAAGTTTAACACATGCTCTCTGAACTTTTTGAAGGGGACGGGGCTTGTTGACGAGCATTTCTGGGTCTGCGCTTGTGATTGGCTGGGAGGATGTAATGACTAGTATTAACCTACATGATAGGCTAGAATGCAAAAGGAAGGAAAATTGTTCCTCTGTTGAACTTTGTATTGACTCTGTATTTCCCCCAACTGCACCAGACGTCTATCAATATACCTATTTTGTTATTGAATTATCGCCCAGCCCAAACGCAGTATATCACGCTGTACATTAGGGCTGCAAATGCTTCAGAGAAGTTCTTCACTCAGCTCATCTGTTGTTGTGATGCTTCCATCAGGGGTGACTGCAGTGAGATTCCATTCAACTGCCTGACCATAGTACCGGCAAGCAAAAGGGATTTCTGATACTTGCACTATAATCCAAAACAAAACAACCATTGCATTCCAACAGAAATTTGCATTATTAACACAGCACAGTGCACAAATCATAATAATGCAATGACCACATATTTGTTTCATACTGTGCAGGCCCTCTGTGCATAATATAACCATCAACAACCAATACTATAAAAATGTTTTGCATTGAGTGCTTGGATTTCAGCTGTTGGTCCAATGTACTGAAAGCGTCCGAAGTGTTTGGAAAGTGTCTGTCTGAGGAGTCAAAGCAACAGCCATGGAGAGACTGATTTACAGTAGTTCATCATAACGGCATTTCCCAGAAACAGCAAGAACTTAACTTGTTTTCCCAAAAGTGTGGCTTTCCCAGCAGCTGCTATTTTAACTGAATTAAAGGGGAACCTTGTGATGTCTGTAGGATGTATCCAGAGAGCGTGTCGCTGATTTCCTTGCTTGCTAAATACTCAACCCAACACATTGCTGTCCAAAAGAATGACCTGAGATGATCCTTTAGGTGGGAGTGAGTAAACTGCAGTCAGCTCCGTTGGAACACTTACCCCACAAACTCTGGCTACCATTTGTGAGATACACACACATTTATTTTAGACTGGGATTATAGGAACCATGTGGGTTGTAAATCTCTGCAGCAAAAACCACAGCATGGTTACAAAAGCTCTGTTAAAAGCTTGCCAGAAAAGTTTTAAACCTCACACACGCACAAGTAAACACAACAGGGAAAGAATTTTTTTTAAAATACAGAGTTGCCAGACACACAAACATGTTGCAGTTCTGGCTTTTGAGCAGGTCACACTGCATAGACTCCAACCCGTGTACAAGAACCCAAAGATGGGAAATGTAAATGGTCTTCAGTGGGAAACTGTATTTTTAAATTTGGATTAGTGACTTTTTCACTCAGTTCAGAAAGCATTACATAGACATTTCATAAGCTGACGTTTCTGTGCCAAAAGATGAACATTTCAGAGGGGCGATGTTGCAATTTGGATGAAGTACTGCAACACCATAGTCCCCCTGGCATTTGTACTGAAATTATTAGTTTATTTTCAGACATCTATTTTTTGGGAGAACACTGAGGAGGAAGCTAGAACTGAGTACAAAACAAAAAAAACAAAAAAAAAACACTTCCTGCTGACTGTCATTAAGTAGAGAAAGTATTTTGCACAATATATTGCAGCCTATATTTAGTAAAGGGCAAAGGAAAGTGGACTTTGGAGCCAAACAGAGAGTATACAAATTTCCATCCAACCATCTCTGGGTGGGAAGGATGTGGCTTTGTGATTAGGATCAATCAGGCCGGGCCTCATTTTCCCTCCCACTGACAGCACATAAACGTCCTTCCCTCACCCGCACTAAGCCACAATAACCAACGTCATATTGCTGTGGCTGCTATGGAGACGACTACAAACTAATCCTCAACTCGGAAAGACGGATCAGTAGGTGGACAGATACCCCATCAGGAAGAAAGATGCTCTGACACACAAATATACAAGCCAGGTTTTTAAGTGCCATGCAAACGTATTCACAACCGTTTAATTTCTACAAATAAAATCTGAGAATTAAAAAGCCTCCTTACGCTGATACCCCGATACGAACGGCAGTGCAATCAGTTGCTTTCAGAAGTAGTGAGTAAACAGCACCTAATGGAGCGCTCTTCAGTGCATCATCTGCATATGGAGAGAGTATTGCACAGCTGCATACCCACCAAGACTTGGACATCCATCTGCACTGACTGAGTGGGAAAGGAGAGCATTAAATAGGGAAGCAACCAAGATACCCCAGGTAACTGTGGAGAAGCTGCACAAATCTACAGCTCAGGTGTGAGAATTTCTCAACAACAACAACAACAACAATATTGTCCAGCACTCCACAAAGCAGGAAGAGTAAGCCACTGTTTAAAGAAGCCTGTGAGAAGTCCTATAAGCAATTTGCCGAAAGCCATGTAAGGGACAAAGCAAATGTGAGGAACAGATTGTTTTGCCAAGATTAGATAAAAATGTAACGTTCTTCTGACCGACAAGCAAAAAACACTTAATTTGTTGGAAAAAATAACACCGCCCTAAATAGACCTTCCTGACCCTGAAACATGACGATGGCAACATCAGGCCTTGTGTACTCCAGCAGGGACAGAGAAGGTTGTCAATTTTGAATAGAAGGTGGATGAGATGCACAATCTGCAAATACAACTGTAATAAAAGTAATAACTGTTGAAAATATCAAGGTTAAAGGCTCCCTATTTTCCTGAACACAGCAGCTGTCATTTGCTTGCCACTTGAGCAGCAGTGCATGTATTGAAGCACGCTTGAAGCACATGGTAAACAACTGGAGCGACAGAGAGCACAACAGCTGTCCAGCTGAAACAGACTAGTCTGAGCTGCAGCTCGATGTAGCTGCAGACCTCAACAACAACAATGCCGCATTTGCCTCACAATTGGGGAAGAAATATAGCCAGCAGGATGAATTAAATCCTCTTTACCTTTATATATATCTTGTAGTTCTATTATTTACTTAAAGGCAACTGGTAATTTAGTTTGTGATTGATTTCTTTAGATAACTCAATCACTACAGTTCAAGTATGAGGGTTAAAAAAAAGCGAGACACCATCCAGAAGCCCCAGCCCCACTAACCCACTTCTGCAATCATAAAATATGACGGCACCCTCTGTATGGATTGTCTGCACGCACATGCACACACCTGTTTTCTGTGGAACATGGGTGCAGTCAGCCTGTTTTTCTGGCTGATGTGAAGCTACATTCCCTGTCTCTAGGCCCATTATCAGTCGAATACTTTTTCTTGACCATAAAGGTTAACTGTGTGCTTTGGGGTTCAGTGTGAAACCAGTTGTGCGTGTTTGTGTGGCGGCAGTGGAAAGGCAGAAGAATGACATGATTGTGACATTTCAGTTTTACTTGCTGTCATTTTTATTAAGCCATTGATTGCCATGAAACGTCTGAAAGAGGGCTGTCGTCAGTACAAGGATTGAACTTGTAAACAATCTTTTGTTTGACCAATTTCAAAGCGACAGAATTAAAGTTAGACAAGAAAAATTAAGCAACGTAAAAAAAAAAAAACTTCTTTAAATCATAAATGTAAAAGTCCCAAAGATTTACAACTAATTTTTCTAGACTGTAAAAAAAAGCGTTCAAGGACATTCTAGTTGCTGATTGTGTTCACAGACTAAAAAGGGTGGGAATTTACAGTTTTGATGCATTTATTGATCAAGGGTCCAGATGTTATGATTTCTCAGAGTGGATCAAGGGAAATTGGAAGGTTTGGATCACCGGCTGATTGACTGGCACATCATATGCAGGATTTGTTTTTTCAGCGTAACAGTATACGGCAAGTGTGTTATTCTGAAATGTGCTGGCGAAAACCCTGATAGGGATGCATGATATATCAACATTAACATCGGTATCGGGCATGTTGGTCGTTTTTCATACTGGTATCAGATCAACCGGGCGGATATTGATGACCATTGTTTACTTCCATCTTGTTGCCGTTTCTGTTTTGGAAAGAGTTTGCATGACGTGGTATATTTTAAAATTGCCTTAAAAACGTTTCTTACAGGCCATAACAGCTTGGCTTTACCTGCTTTTAGAAGGCAAGGATCAACAAATACCTGTAAGTCTGCCTTTTTATCAGCTACTTGATATTTGGACTTCGAAACAATGCAAAACATTTGATTTACCAAAGTAATCCCTGTTAGTTTTTTTTAAATCAGACCCTTCTCACTTTGTTGCATTTATGACTGCATCTGAATGGTGTAATACTGTCTCTCTGTGATCAAGAAACAGAGCATAGCCAAATGCCTCCTTTTCCTCCTACACTTGGGTCTATTCAGTGCCACAAACCTTGTCACTGCTCCTTTGAGTTTTGTCAACAGATGGACCAACTGTTTCTGTCACCTGACCTTGTCTATTGCCGCGGCACTACTCTCTTGTACTAAACTGCACACCATGCAGACCCACTCCATTCATGGACATGCAGCTAGATTCAATAAACCCAGAATTTAAATTCTTACAGCATTCAGAGGTTTGTTTCTCAGGAGAGCAGAGAATCATCGCCGGTTCAGCAGCCAGACGCTAATATACCACACAGTTCTCAGCTAGCTAGTCAAGAGGCATTAACTATTAGACTAATCCTGGGATCAGGGCCACAATTGTAACAAGGAGGGTTCATTAATAGCCTCTCAGCTGACTGCATTCAGAGGAACACGATTAACTTGTTCCAGCCTCCCCATCTACCTGGCAGACTCCAGAGAAGGGTGTAGAGCTTTTATACACTTTTATCATAAACTGCCTCAGTCCACAAGCTGATTCTTTACATTTGTTGCAAAAACTGTTTCCTCAGAATCCAACCAACACAAATGTTAATATAAATTAGGTTATTGTGTCATTTATTTTGGTTAAGAAACAACTTTACCCTGCCACTTCCAATAAACCCCACCCTTTCAAACAAACGCATTCGAATTTCTGCACTCAAACAATTAAGACCCTAAGCAGAAATGGTTTGGAACAAGTAGGAGCAGCAAGGTTTTACAAAGTCACTGGTTCAAAGATACAATTTTCTGCCATACTAATCATACATTTAAAGTACATTTCATGAGATCTTTCAAGAGACAGAAAGCACTGGAATGACTCGGCTTTTCTCATAGCAAACTTCTCCCCACCTGTTGCTGCACACTGCAATTCAGCTGGCTGAGAGAAAGCCCATACACTTATCTTACTTATCTTACTTCAAAAACCACCATCCATGTTAATTTTGCTTTCGTTTCTACTGGAGATTTACTTTATGTAATCTGTTGTGTTTACTTTGTCTTTTAAACTAAAATTGTTCATTAATTTCAGCTTCATTTTATCATTTTAAAACTAACTAATTACTCGTGTTTCTTCCTCTTGTTTTATTGTTTAAAAATAGAGATCAGTGTGTTTCTGGGCTTGCTTCACTTTGCTATACATCATTTTGGTCTTACTTGCACAGTTTTAAAACTGCCGCACGAATAACCTGACACTAACATTGACAACAATTACTTTGATTAAGGCAGCATTGTTTAAAAACTACAGTTAGCTAGCTAGGAGTAGCATATCTTAAACAGCTGACTGCAGGACCTACCTGAGCAAACAGCCTGACTAACCAGCTAATATCAATTAGCTATACTGAGTATTACTTTAGTAAGAGTAGAACTGAAAAAATTTATAATATTCTCCTCAATAAGCATATTTGCTCAAAAAAATACTCTTGAATCTCAATAAAGCATAAAGAAATATGTCTATGATTAAAAAGATAACTTATCTAAGACATACTAGATAGGATTATTGTTAATATACTATCTTAATATGTTTTATATGTTAGCACTGTATGAATAAATATTTTGTATAAAAGTAGACCATGCTGTACATTTTTTATTTTATGTTTATACTCTGATATGGTGATAACGTGGTATTTTTACTGAACACTATCATGCAGTGAGAATCTCAGAGGGCCCCATGCCTAAAGCAGGCATGCAAATTACGCTCCAACTGCTCCAACCAATGAGACCACACTGTCTATCTGACACTGCTGTAAACCTGATGAGGTCTTTGTTGAAACTCGATTTTATTTTTTTTACAAGACGCATACTTTCCCGTGGGACACAGGGAGCCTATTCTTCTAAAAGTCAAGCAATCACATGTCAACTCACAGATGTCAGAGACTGCAGCGCGCACACACCAGTTAATACTTCACTCCCTGACCAACACACTCAAATGCCTCTCTCTGGTCTTCTGGCAAAGTAAGGTGACAGCTCTGAAGACAGCAGCATTCCTCCACAGGCAACAATTCGCCGCTAAGGCGCCGACCACGCCTTGAGCATGAAATAATGATGAAGGTAAGCCATTCCAACATGCCATAAATTTAGATTTATAACCAAAACAATCTCACAAATACTAATAAATACAGCAGCTATAAACATAATTTGACAGCAGAGACATTTAGAGATTAGATATGTTGCTTTGCTCAGGACAGATTGACCTCAATCAGATTTTTTAAAAATCCTAAAAAAAAAAAAAAGGACAAATGATGGAAAAGCTTGCAGAAACTACACGTACAAAGCTTTAAAACACGTAAAAGGATCTCTGAGACGACATTCCACCATCTGGGTTCACTTCTGCGCTGCCCTGAGTAACAAAAGACGCGCACCGTGCTGCTCTTAATGCCATAACCTGAACGTTTGATGCTGCAGCTACGGAGCCGCAGCGCAGCACGGAGATCTCACCTGAGGGAGTAAGTATAGCCGGTGTTCTCTGGAGCACACTGTGGAGGCGTGTATGTGTGCAGCTGGGAAAAGTCCATGGTCATTCTTCTTTGTTTAGACTGAAAAAGTTATCGTGCAAAGGATAGGACTCCCTTTAGTCACAGATGGCATGTCAGGAGTAAAGTAACAAGGAAAAAAAAAAACTTTTACAGAGAAAGAAAGAAAGAATGAATGTGCTGCTTTGTTCAGTCTGTCTCTTGCAAGTACTTCTTTTAAGTTTTAACCATATTCATTTGAGATTTCAGAAAGGACTCACTACTCCACCATAAGAAACAACGCAATATCCCCCAGATCAGTCCTTGCAGTGTAAGGAAACAAAACCACCAGTAAGTCCAGTGCGGCCCGGTCAGAAAGCTCTGTCCCGTCTGACACTTAATGAGTATTATGTGCATTCCTGTTCCTAGGAAACAACAATCCTACTGTAAGAGAGAGCTGGCCGACCTCGTCCTGCATGCTGGCTCCGGCTGAAGCGTAGTATGGTCACCAGTGAAGCTGTGGTGAATGGCCGGCCTCTTCTGCTCTGGTGAAAATCAGCCTTCAGCTCAGAACGCGGCTGGTGGAGACAGGACGATCCTCTTTCCCTTTGTATTAAGCTGACTAACCACGAGCACGGCTAGTCCCTAGGGTGGCGACTTGAGTAATGCTTGGTATTACGAAAGCCCATAGAACGGCAGAGAGGCGGGGAGGATCCTGGAGCAATGGGCGGGAAGCAACGCGCCTAAGAGCTGAGCTTCTGTGAGCGAAGCCTGCCTAATGCGAACAGGCATTACTGTAACACCTACAATTTCTCTGTACGCTCAAGTCCTATCCAAATGTGAACATCTAGCAACAACTACTTTCTGTTCTTGGCAGTTTTGTTGGTGGTTCTGCTTTCTGGTAACTGTGGAGGATATAACTGCATGGGCAGCATTGATATAAGCTTCTGTCAAAGTAACAACACCTCCTGTTAAGAGGCGATAGCAGTAAACGTCAGCATATAAACATTTGAACTTGAAGTCTGAACAACCGCGCCTTGCAAAAGTATTCATACCCATTTAAACCATGTTCCATTAAAACCACAAAGGTAAATGTGTTTTTATTAGGATTTCATGTGAGGGACCGACAATGAAGTACATAATGTAAAATCTAAAGTATATCTCTTTTTAACTTTATTCATTTGTTTTTACAAATAATTTTGAAAAAGAATTGTGAAGTGTATTTATATTCAATTACAAATGTATCATACTGTTATACATCTTTTTTTTTGCTCCTAACCAAAAATAACCCTGTGCCTTCAAGAAATGTTTCCGCGGTATCAAATGGTATGGATTATTTTTATAATATCGATACAGAGTTTGACATTTTTGTAGGGCGACAACCCTCATGATTTTTCAAGCTGTATGCAAACGAAATTTCGTTCTGTACGCACTTTGTGCATACAAAATGACAAATAAAGCTATTTATCTATCTATCTATCTATCTATCTATCTATCAGTTTCAACATCTGAATGTGTTCCCATTTTAAACTTAATGTTACTTTGAACATAAATGTTCCTGCCAAAGATTTGTTTTCTGGGCTATTCTAACATATGGACATGCTTTGGTCGAAACAAGGAATATCAAACTGCAGTCCTCCACGGACAGTATCCTGCAACTTTTGAATATGTCCCTGGTCCAACACATCTGAATCGAGCTAATCAATTACTCTACCCAACATGCAATCAAGTTTTACAAAGTCCTGCAGCTCCTGCTAATGACCAAATTACTTAACTAGGTATGTTGAAGCAAAGTTGGACACAAGCGTTGCAGGATACTGACCCTTGAGGACTAGAGTTTAACATCCCTGACCTAAAGCCTTTCATTATTGCTCTGGCTGTATCTACAGGATTGTTCTCCTTCTGGGAGGTGATCATCTGCACCAATCTGAAGTACTTTGCAGCTTCTTACGGTTTAATTTCCCTATCACCTCTCAGCAGCTCTGCTGTCTTTGCTAAAGAAACGTATTCTCACAGCATGATGCTGTCACCACCATGTTTCACTGTGTGCAGGATGTGCACAAGATGATGGGCAATATTTGTTTCCTAAATAGTTGCATTTTACCCTTTCATTTGACAAGGGCACCACATCTTTGTGTCCCCTCATGGCCGTTTATCTGATCCATACTGTCCTTGCCCAACCTGTTTGTTTAGGTGGTTGGCCATGCCCTGGTTGGTTTGCAGTAGGACTGCACAACACGTCACAGATTTCTAGTTTCCTCATCATAGTATATCACAAAGAACAGTTTGAACGCAATAAATGTTAATTGATTATTTAAGTGCCATTTATCTGGGGCTCCCTATGCCATCTGACTGACTGACCATTGTCTAATGCCTCATAAAACATACAAATCCTTCTTAAGTACAAGGAAGTCACGTGAAAGAAAATGGAAAGGTTTAAATGGTATACATGATTTTGCAAGGTATTGTAGACATAAACTGACAGTTTACAATTAGGCTGATTGGCCAAATGAGAAATACGCCACAATCAATTGATTTTGCAGAATTTGCACACAGAAAAGCCAACCACTAAAATCCCATCACATAATCTTAATCAAATCCACACCAAAGTCCCCAAGCCGAAAGGAGGGATAAAGGGAAACAAATACCCAAAAGCTAGGGGGCCTGATTAAATTCTAGCAGGGATTAGTTCGTTTCTAGACATGTCAAGTGGTGCAATGAATCAACTCTAAAATGATTTACCCCCTTTTTTTTTTTTTTGCAGAGTAATGACTAAGAGACAGGCTGAACAATAGCAGTAAAAGAAGCACCGCTGCAGCTAACATGCTTCACATAAACAGCTTTCCTACACTGACAACAGTAATTGGCTAACCTCAAATCATGCCGTGTATTTTGCTGCCTCCTTTACGCAAACCGCCGGCGACGCACATTAGGCCACCTACCGTCAAAACAACGCGCCCAGACTACAAATCCGTTCAAAATCAAGCGTGTTTACTTTCAGAATAGCGGCAGGCTGTCGTCCCGAATAACCCACAAGCCCTGTCACATTCTCACGTTGCCCTGCGCTATATTAGGATCTGGCAGGATTTAGGTGACGGCGTCATTCACACTGCGCTGCGCTGCCTTTACATTTGCCAACGCAAACACGTCCAACACGCTAGAATAAAAACGTGCACCCGCAACTCAATATACCCGGTGCGATAAACGGTATAGATTGACGTAGATTCGTAATAAATTAATACAATAAACAAAAGGCCGGATATTACGTCCGCTATCAAAACAGTCGGTAAAGGAGAGCAGCAAGGTTAAAGCGAACCCCGTTGAAAGGGGAATGCGCAGCAACACGGATCACTAAACTGTGGCAGCAACACGGCGGTCAACTTGCCCGCGTTGGAATCCATGGATGTTGTTATGCTTTAAAAGCGTAACGCGACGGAACAAGACCCACGCAAGATGCGCCAAGTTCCGCCTGCGTCCCGCCGCGGGGATCCTCGGCAGGCTCCCAAATACCGCCGACAGGTCGATCCGCTCCCACGGCTTTGTTTTCTGACGGTGGGGGGGGAAAAACACTCCAAAGTTTGCAGGTTGCAAGTGTCTGTTTACTGCTGAAACACGGCAAAGCTGACTTCCAAAATGGCTTCCCGGGCGTTAACAAAGCCAGAAGGATCGCTCCAGAGCTGATCCTCCCACTCCCAGGCCCTCTATTGTGGAGCCGGAGCGGCCAGTTTGAATCTATTGGAGGAGAGCTACAAGCATGCTCTGCTCTGCTCTGCTCTGCCCGGAGCTGCTGCTCTAGGCAGGAACAGGACTCCACACCAGGGAAGTTTAGACACCTGCCACTTCCAATAAACCCCACATTTAAACAGAGACACGACTGTGACAGGTGCACGGGGTAAACACCGAGACTACGTGAAAATAAGTTTCCTTGCATGATTATAGAAGAAAAAACTCAATAGGAAAGCTCATATTAAACATGTTGAAGGCGAAGTACCAAAAAGCATATCGTTCCTGAATAAAGCAAAGTCAGCACTACAACCGAAGGCACTCCACGTTCTGTGCTTTTCTCCAGTTTCACCACAATTGTCTAAGTCAGGGGTGTCAAACATACGGCCCGCCGAACAATTTAGTCCGGCCCTGTGGCTAAATGCATTATCATTATAAAAAAAAACAACAAAAAAAAAAAAAAACAATTCCCCCCAGTGTCCTGTCTGGCAATGTGGCAGTAAGATGCCACAAAGAGCTCATCAGATTTGACTTTCACAAGTGGACAAGATAAAAGGAAGAGAATGATAAAACAATTATTGAAAAAAAAAACATGTACTTCGTTTAATTGAAAATATGTAGTTCCTATATTGTCCACGAGGGGCGCTGTGTTTTAATTAGCAGATTAAGCTTCAGGTGTGGAAAAATTCAAATCATTTCTTAATTTATATCTGTTTGATGTATTTTGTCATGCAGGACAGTGTTTTTAAGTTCCAAAAAAATGTGAATAAATGTTTTTCAACATTGTATAATCACTGTGATCAGTTCTTATGCATAATGCACAAGTAAATGTTTAACTGAGTAAAAGAATTGTTGAAATTGCACATACTTTTCTTAAAAACGCTGAGGTTATTCATAATATATTGTGTAAAAGTGAAATTAACTTAATATAAAAATCAACAACAAGTCCACATTTATTAGTTCTATTTAATCTTGCAATGAGTTTACTCGTGTGGCCCTCTTGAGATCAGATTAAGCTGTATGCAGCCCCTAAACCAAAATGAGTTTGACACCCCTGGTCTAAGTTATTGTGCAGACGTTTTGGAGCAAGCATCTAAGGTTGGTTATTGAGAACACATGTAAACACTTATTCAAATTCACTGACAGTGAAATTCCAAACAGTTCTGATTTTATTTAAAGCCAGAAATAACCGGCGGTCAGAGACCCGTTCAAAATCTGTTCAGTAGAAGTGAGGGGTGAATAACCTGCATCATCAGAAAGAGTTTTAGTTTCATTAAATGGAGTTAAACTGTTGAACAGTCTGAACAGGGAACTAAACTAATGACCAAACAGACATTGTTCTGTAGAACAGACAGTTCAAATCATTACACAACAATAAGGTCATTATAGGATATGATATATGACTATGGTTGCTATTTCATTAGTACTATTAGTATAGGCAGTAAAATTATTATCATTGTTTTACTACATAGAATAGTTAATTAGTTATTCTACATTTGTCAGGTGCTGTAAATGGGAGCAAATGATAAGACCATTGTGAGATTTATAAGAACAACAAATTTCATAAATATTTATTGTAAGTAGTATGATAACATTTAATATATGTGCTACATAAACATAAATACAGTAATAGTGACGCATAGAGAAGGAGTGGGATAAAGTAGGTTTGCACTTCCACCCACTCCTTTGAATACCTGAAAATAACTATAACTGGAGCTGTGTTAAAAAACAAATTCCAATTCTGAATCGATTCTCATTAATTCCTAAAGATCGATTAATATAACCAAAAGCCGATAAAAAAAAAAAAAAAAAAGTATTTTCCACTGTGAACTTAAAAGTGTGCATTTCCAGCTCTCGCTCCACTCCGGGAGGTGAATTTTTAATGTCATATTTTTATTAATGCACCAGGTTAGTGTCCAGCCGTAAATATCTCTGGCGTCCTCTGATTTCTGGATCGGTTTGGGTTTTCTGCCCCTCAGCATGTTTGTGAAACATTCAGGGAGAAGGTTTGGTCCTTACAGACGCTATTAAATAACTACCATTACTTTATTAATTTGCTGTTGAATGTTAATACTAGTATCAATATGTTGCATAATTACACAGTCATGCAATTCAGGTAACGGCTAAAAAAAAATTATGATTAATACCAGCATTTCAATTTGAGATCGGACTGGATCGAAAAGAATCAATTCTAAACCTTGAGAATCGGAATCAAATCGATTATTGAAATTTGAATCAATGCCCAGCCCTACCAATAATGTGAAGTTGCAATACACACTTTTCTAATTTAAAAAAAAAGGAATACGTACATTTACACAATGATCCTGTATATACTAGCTATAATTTAGGAGCAGTACTATTTGACTGCCATTTCCAAAAATGTATTCCACTCTTTCAGATGTTTGAGTCGCAACGTAAATCCAACGTAATTTTTCTCCAGCCAAGATAACGTTCCATTTTGTTACATCTCCACCCTAACCTCCATCAACACAACTTATAAAGCATCTTCCTAAATCTGTAGTAACCAAATACTGTCAACAGCATCTGCTGAATGTTTCCAACACCAAACTACGAGTACTATGAAACCACTAGTGTAAATAGGCAGACAGTCATAAGGCTGGTATAAATCACAGGGATTATATTTTTAGTAACCTGTACAGAGGGAGTACCTGGAAACAGTGAGAATGGATCATTGTTTAATGCTTGCCTCAAAGGATTAATAAACCGTCGAACGCAGCCTTCATGTTTGGGCAATGGACTTGTTTTGGCTGAGTGCAAAATGTGCCCATGGTGCCATTGTTCTTCTTTTGATAGCTGGTTCTGACAACCAAAAGGAAGAGCCACAACGTAAAGCTCAAAACAGGCTTGAAAATTCATCCGCTATCACCAACAATGTCAATATCATGCAGCCAAATCAAAACGATCCGCTCTACAGTAAAACCCAGATCAAAATAATCCCCCAGTTAAGAACCTCATTATGCCTCTATTTGGCCCAGCAGCACAAACACTTGGAACATTATCCGACTTACTAAGGAGCCTAACAAACAGCCATTTCTTATAGAAGAGCTGAACTAGGCTTTGATTTGCATAAGTAGTTCTGTTTAACAGGTTGCTAAATCACTCAGGAATTACAGTAATCTAAAGTTTTTGGATCTCAATGAGGTGCTTTGTTATTGTGTCCAAAAAGCTGCAACAGATACTGATTCCAATTCTCTATTAAACTGATGAGAAGATCATCATGACTAAGGCTCCACCTGCTGGTGGAGACTTCTTTAAACTAAATCTCCCCACAACCTTTAGACTCTAAAGAGGGAATGCAGCTCTTCTCACAAGAATGGCTAAATGGATGACAGATTATGTCTCTGCCATGGTTTCCCATGAATAAATGTTTTAGGGAAAGTTTTGACAAGACCCTGTCCCTGCTATAATGCACTTTAATGAAAAACTGGCTTTGATGGAGGAAGCTTTTATTAACCATTCATAATAGTTGAAAGTAACACCGATCGACTGACTTGCACAACATTAAATGTTTGCATTAATAGGAGTGCTTGGATGTTGGATATTATCCTTAAAGTGCCATATACTCACATAATGTGCACTGATGTTATAGACACTTAAGTAGTGGCTTACATGCTAATGTTTAGATAAAATGGTGAGAAAAGAGTAATGCCAAAAGAAAGACAATATTGAGAAACTACTTGTAGGAAAGTGTCCATAAATACATGTCACAGTTTAGTATTTCTTATTTTTCTTCGTCCAGTCTTTTGTAATTCGCCATATTACTATTTTTAATTATGCTGTCAATATAGGAGGAAATAAAACATCGTGGCTTTGCTGGAGTTCAAAATGTCACCATAAAAACGGACAGATAAGAAGGCATGTTAATAAAATAGAAGGAAAATACAGTGAGAGGAGCTCTAGTTAGCATGATGGTAAATGAGGAAAGACTGGCTAGTTACAATACAGGACTGGTCGGTCTGGCAAAAAAAATAATCTGGAACCAGTTTCTCTTTTGCCAACTGCTACTTAACGATTACGTTGCCTCACAAACGTTGCTTAGCACACAGTAAGTCAAGCGAAAACATCAGAAAGCAACATCAGGACGCGACAAAGCTAACAGAAATTTTTAGAATTGCAGAGTTAGCTTCAACAATTCTTGACAGTTCTGAATGAAACGTGGGTAAGCGGTTTAATAAAATTGTCTAGAAACACCCAAAAAAATAAATACTTACTGTGTTAACTCTGCCTGCGAAATACTAAGAGGGTAGACTGTATGTTATAGCCTGAGTTTGCTCCTTGACGATGTTTCTTGTCGATAAAAAAAGAAAAAAAACTTCTCTAACGTTCGCCTTTCCCGCACACGGTCATTTTTTCCGTCCCCGGACACATACGTCACGTGCCCGGTCCATATATGGTAAAAATGCCCAAATATGTCAAACATTCAAACTCTGCGAAGAACGTCAAGACGACTCTCACAACGTACAACAGCGCCATCCTGTGACCACTCCTGAAAACAGCAACGTACTTTTCATAAACTGTTCGGTTGAACAAATTAAAACGTTTTAGAAATTATTTTATAAGCATATATGTCATTGTTACATTGCTTATAAATATTTCTAAACATTTATTGTTAATCGAAAGAAATTACTTTGTCAGGCAAGGTGCTTTAAGGAAGCCTTTCTTCAAGGGTTTTGAAGTTAAAATCTGTAAAATATATATTTTATTGATATATTTAGCTTGGTTCAAATTTAGAAGTGTTAGTTGCAGGTCAAAAAATCTGTTCAAAGAATCTGTCCTGGTGTTTCATTCTATTCTGACCCTGAGCTATTTTTCAAGCATCCAGACAAAACCTGAAAAACTGGACAGCACAGTAGGTATTTGTCAGCAGTTGTGGATCCCATTATTGTTGAGATCACATGACTGGGCTGTGCAAAAGGGAAAAAGCCTGTTCTCACACTTAACTTCTGTTTCGATGCTGCTGGCTCACCATGTACTTGTCAAAGACCACGAAAATAACAGTTTTCCTTGCGTGTATGGGTTACTACTTTCCTGTGCAGCCCCATGACACAGATAGCTGTAAGTATATGAAAAAAAACATTAACTATGTTTAAAGTGTTTGTTGTTTGCATGTCTTGGTGTCAGTTTAATTGAATCTCCAGCTTGTTTGTTTTTTATCAGATACATACTGCGAAAGCTGTCTAACAGCAGCACGAGGTACGCAGGACTGAGCTTGCCTCACAGCTTGTAAACGATTAATTATTTCTGTGAGGCACATGTTTGTGCTATGACTTTTTTTTTATTTTCTCTAAGGCATAGAAAGTGAATAACAGTTCATGCATAATGCTTTCCAGAGATTGAGAAAGGAATAAAGGAAGCCCCAGCTGGGAGCAGACAAACGGTGATAGAGAAGCTTCTTAGTTGGCGCCTGTGTGAGAAAATTCTTACTTCCAACCATGAGCATGTTTCTAAAGACAAAATGAAATCAGCTTGCACGCACTTGTTAGGTAAGAATGTGATGAAAAAAAAAGCTAATTTGCAATAAAATGCACATGTTACAGCCTAATCAATTGCTTATATTCAAATTCACAATGCAGATTCTCACCATAACCAGTTCCATGCTGCTTTAATGAAGAAAGAGCTAAAGAATTTAGACATGGTGATGTGTTATGAGCTGTCCCATGCATGCATTGGGGTCAAGCACAAGACTATTCAAGTAAGATCTAGATATATTGGTTAAACTTAATTACATTGTTATGCAAACCTACAGGTTCTATAATTGTGTTGACTTTCGTGACAGGATTCCAAAGCCACCTTTACAGACACCGAAATTGATGCTTTGCTTCGGGATAACAAGGAAAATGTGCGCATTGCTCAGCCTGTACGTCCCACTTCGTCTGAACAGAGAAGAAATGAGTTGTGAAGCGGAAACATCATTTTATTCTTCCAGTGTGTTGTATTTTACGTTTTGTGGAGGGTGGTAATGTATAAAATAAATCCTGTAAAATACAATCTGCCATATTCAGCTGAGCACTCTTTTGCATTTTGTTTGTCCATCAGCGAATTTATTTCTACCATATTGCACATTGGAATGGAAATTCAGTTTTTCTTGTAGTTTGCAACAGAACGAGAAGAACGAAGAAAATAAGGAGAGACTATGCAAGTCTCCAGTTTGACTTTCTCATAGGTTGGAAACTTTCTCGCTCATGAAAGGTTTAACAGTGATTTCAGTGCTTTCAGTTATGAAAACAGAGTTGGTCTTTAAAACAGAGATCTGATCCTGTACATTTAACTTACAGGGCCTGCAAGACAACAAAATGTACAAAAATACCTACAGAGCCTCTCAAAAGTGTACACATACAGCCTTTATAAAATGCCAGGTGTTGTGATATAAAAAAGAAACCATTCTGAGTCTTTTTTTATTTTCATTTATACTAAATAATCCACTAAAAACAAATCTGTTAAAATTCTCCTATAGCTTGAAATCAGCTCCTTATTCTCCCTCAACAATGGTTTTACTGTTTTCAAAAATACCAAATTGTAGTTAAAGAATCCCTGAGGACAATGCAAATTTGTATTTCTCATTCAAAATGTAAGCTGGAGTAAATTGTTCAGCTCTCGTGTATATTGAAACCACCAGACAGTCTGTACTGTACTAACAAGGGCCACCATAAAAATAACACTATGCCTACAGTGAACATGGTAGTGGTAGGTTCAGGATATGGGGTCACTTTTCTTCAGATGGAACTGAGTTATTTTGTGTTTTTTGTTGTTGTTGTTGTTTTTTTTTTTTTTTTAGTCAATGTAAATGAAGGAATGAATGATCACCAATTGTCTGTCAGTATGGACACAAAACGTTGACTTTCTGAAATCTGAAAATGGCCTGGCCCCTGACCAGAAATAAGTTAGAAATTCTACAGGGTTGCTTAAATAGTTCGATTTGATAGGTTCTGAGATCTTTTGCTGAGAAAAGCAAAAATATATTTCCAAGTCAATATGTGGGATGCTGACAGCTTTCTACTAATTAGAACTGAATGCTGGAAATTAATAACATTTCATAAAGTATTAATTTAGCAGTGAGCACTTCTGTGCAACCTGTACATTACATCTTTAATATTTCACATTTTCTCTTTCAAACAGACTTGTTTGTTTTCCATTTGATCTTTACAAGGAAATGCTATGTGCAGAAACTTTTGAATGGATTTATCATGGTGTTTTTTTTTTACATCACAAAAACCTGGTATTTGAACAGGGGTATATAGAATTGTAAGAGTTACTGTACATGTCCAAACTTCTCTATATCTACAAATAATGACATCATATGATAATGAAAATCAGATTTTATTCATATTCATACATACCCTACAGCAGGAATAAATAGTAATTGATTACCGAACCATTACTTTAATGATGTCCTGTCAGATTAAATGGAACCGCTTATTCAGGTTTATCAATTCTGAATCAGGACATTTATTATTATTTAGTTATTGGTAGATTTTCATCACTTCCACACTTGTCTTGGGGATGAGAAGGCTGCAGGCCTATTTGCAAGTTTTTTTCTATCACTCAAATGTACATTATTGACATTTGACTTAAACAGGTCAAACGTGACATTCACATACCCAAAGGATGTGATAGAGTTTTTTGCTGATCTTATCAAACTCTTGGTGGAAAGGACATACTAAACACAATATACTTTGCTGTCTTTTATTTATGTTGATATTATCATTAAAGTTGTAAAACAATTACTTTACCAGACAATTATTTACAAAATTGAGATAATAACATTTCTTTTAATGATCTCTTTTAATCACAAACCAGTTTAATTTTATGCCACTGGGAGTTGTGAAATATTCTACTGCCACATTATGATACTGGGAATCAAAACATCTCTCACACTTGAAGGAGGCTTCCTGCTCAGCTCCCTATTTCCTCATGCCTGGCTCCAACAGGGTGCCATGATAGTCTTCCTAATCTGTGCTCTCTTGAGTGGTCTTGTTTCGTGGAGGCCCTTGAACCGCTTGAAACTCCTGAAATATGCTCCCTGGGGTGGCTAAGCTCAATCTTAGGGATAGGTTCAGGAGCCCCTATAGAGGGAAGCTCAGATTTAAGCTACTGCTCCTCCACAAGGAGTCAGTTGAGATGGAATGGGCATCCCATCAGAATGCCTTCGAGGTTTTTCCAAAGTTCTTTAACTGTGCCCAACTGGGAGGAGACATGACATCTTTACCAGTGATATATATATATATATATATATATATATATATATATATATATATATATATATATACTCTCAGTCCTTCAAATAACTGCAATGAAGATCTCTCTCACTTCTACATACCACAGTCAGGGTTTTACCATTTTCTGCATCCTTTAGAAACCTAATGATGTTACAACATACCTTGAAAATGTAAGCCAGGGTTACATCATGGACATGTAACGTCTGTAACCAGATCTTCAGTTGAGGACCATCGATATATGGATAGATGGATACATTGGTTTAACTTCTACATAACAGGGAAAGCGATGAGCCTGCAGAAAATGCAAATGTACCATTTTTCTCAGTTATCACACAAATCCTCCAGCAGGTTTCTTATCTCCTTTTTCAGCATCCAGGATGATTTTGGCTGTCCCAACAAGCAAATGGAGGCAGGTGTTCTATTTGAGATGAAACATGGTTTATGACTGATTAGTGGCTAATAGTGTGCTTTTTTTACTAGCTAATTAAAGGCTACTTAACATTATTAGGTAAGAAATGAATACAGCTTGTATTTCCTAAATAACAAATGTGCCATTTATTTATTTATTTATATCTCAAAATGAAAGTAAGTAGAGGAATGATGTAAGAAAAGTGCAATGTGCTTTAATTAAGAAAAAAAATAACTTTTTAATTTGAAGGCCATTCTATGAAGTCTTGATTTCCAACGATGATTTCCTCACGGCTTCGCGTAAATCTCGCGCGGATACGTTGAATGAAACGAGATTGAAGCGCCGAGGGAACGCTCGGCTCGTGCAGCGCTCCCGTTGCTAGGAGGCGCTGTTGGGAGCCTCGGCCGGCAGGAGACGATGATGACCGTGATGCTGGTCAAAGTAACCGTGGCCAGGAGGAGAGACGCTAAACCATGCCGCTAAACGCCCCCCTCTCTGAGCATCTCAGCGAGATTATCCTGCGTCTAACCCTCTGCGTCGGGTCAAAGGGAAAGAGGACAACGCGCTGTTTTCCCGTCTGAAGTGCAGGTACGAACACGCGCGGTTAACCAGCTGTCATTCTGTGTGGCACATCTGGATTAAAAATGTGTTTGACGCTTCAGGAGATTGATTGCGTTGGAATTAAAGACTAGCAGCGACATGGTTAAGCGAGCATGCTCTGAAATAGAGCAGGGAGAAAAAGGGAAACCACCGCTACCCCTGATGTCCTTTAATGGGCTGAATCAGTGTGGTGGTCAGAGGTTACACCTTAAACACATCGTCGTTAATAAGAGACGCTAAAATACCTTCAAATGTATTACTATTATTAATCTGTTTTAAAAACGCGTTGTGCCAGTTGTCCAACGCTCTAAATCTACGCGGACCAGGCTGTCCTGGCACTTGCTGACCGATTATTTCCGAAATAGACTCTGTATTGACTGGACACACGATCCGATCTGCATTTTCACGACCACCGGAAAAGGAAACGAGTCACCGGCTAAATAAATCCTGCGGGAAGGAATGGCAGGAATGTGATGAGACAACATGAGAGAAAACAGAGCTTCTATTGTTTTTAGGCGACTGCCCCTGCTCTCCTGCATTCAAGGTGATCATATTCAGCGCCCTTCAGAAATATTCACGCCCATTGAACTTTTTTGCAATTTGTCACATTAAAACATAATCTATTGGGATTTTATGTGATAGTCAAATACTATAGCTGAGAAGTGGAGCGAACAACGATACAGGGTTTTCAAATGGCTTTACCAATAAAAATCTGAAAAGTGTGGCATGTGTTTGCAGGTCTGGGTTTTGACTTGCCGAGTCCAACACATGATCCGAATCATTTTAGAGTAGTCCAGGCAGCATGTTTAGGCGCGGGTCACAGTCTCAAGACCTTTGCAGCAGAATTACCTCCATCCATCTACCTAACAACTCTGACCAGCTTTCCAGTCCCTGCGGAAGAAAAGCCATCTCCACAGCATAATGCTGCCACCACCATGTTTCACTGTGGGAAACAAATTTTTTTATATGGGTGGTAAAGTTTAGTTTTGGTCTTATGTGACCAGATTGTGTCCCCAAATTGTTTCCCCTATGTGAATTGTACAATAGTATGAATGGAACTCATCCGTAACGAGAGCACGGCAAACAGATCAGGTGGACAATATTATTGTTGAATTCTCCTACCCGAGCTGTATCTCTCTGCAGCTCCTCCAGAGTTACCCTTTGTTCCTTGACTGCTTTCCTAATAAATAGTGTTCCGGAATAGCCTGTCAGTTTGGGTTTAAGCAGGTTTGCAGTTGTTACATCCTTTTTATAGTTTCTAGTTATGCTCCATATTTAAATAAAAATCAGTTTCTGCTTTAAACCTGTCCACAACCCTATCCCCAGCCGGCAAATGTGTTTCTCTGTCTTCATGAGGTAGAATACAAATGAAGGCAACTCTTTTTTTATTTGTCCTAAACTTCAGAAACCATATATTCTTTTACTTCCACTTCCCATTTATTCACTACTTTATGTTAGTCTACCACATAAGATATCAACAAATGTGCTGAAGTTCGTAATGGCAGCATGTCAAAAATCTGAGAAAAGCTAAATGGGTATGAGTACCGCTACAAAGCATTATAGAATCAGTCAAACTGAATAGTAACCCCATAGGTTCACAAACTTTGTTGTAATTCCACATTTCATTTGATTTGATTTAAACAGCCGGGTGACAAGGCTACATGCTGTGTGTTTCCTGCCCAGAGTGTGGGTGTGTCGTCGTCCAGGGATGGAGAGCTACGAGGAGTTCTGTTTGCGGAGTTTGGCCATGCTGCAGGAGGGGAAACTCAAGAAGAAGACGCTTTGTTCCCTGAAAGCTCGCTCTGTCATCCGCTTTCATGGCAGATCTATACTTTTGCCTCTGGTAAGGAAAAGACAGACAAGTACGAGTTGTGTAATAATGTGCTTCTTATTAGCCATCTAATCAATATAATATGAATGTTTGGGAGTTACAGTTGTAGGAGAAGTTTACAGGGCATCAATAAAATATTCATTTGTGGCTTTTAGTAATTTACCTGACCTGTTTTTTGCAGGGTGGAATGATCAGATTAGTTTCAATTTAAAGTTACTCTGTATTTTAATTCCAAATACAAACATATAACTGTACATTTTTACCTCCACCAATGTTTGTACAAACATGGGACTTGGGAACTCTTGACCAGATGCTTTTTGTAGCCATCAACAAGCTTCTGGTTGAATATCTGACCACGCTTTCTTGAAGAACTGGTAGTGTTGCTTTAAATTGTTTGGTTTCCTGGAATGGACCTTTCACCTTAGGTGAAATACGGAAATTCTCAAAATGGTGGAGAACGCAGCTTTGAGAAACAATCCAGATGTTTAAAGTTAGTATCTTTTCTCCATTCTAAAACCAGTTATGATGTTTGTTTGGGATCAATGTCCTGATTGAACACCCAGTTAAGTCCAAGTTTCAACTATTTGTCTCAAACAGTCACCCTTAGATAGTTTGAAATTGGTTATGAAGTCCAAAATCACATTGAAGCAGGTTTCACACAGGTCCTCGACTGAGAGATTGGCAATTAATAAAGAAGTGCTTGCTCTCAATTGACTAACTTCAGGCTTGATTTTATTTTGGGGAGGCCCACACGGACAAGCCAAATACTACCTTTTGATGAAAGGTTTTATTACAAAGATTAATCGTTGTCACTGAAATCACAAAAAGTAGGTTTTGAGAAGATGAAACCTTCAAAACTAAAAACCCTATATAGTATCACATGTGAAGCATGGTGGGGGCAGCATCATGCAGCAAGGGTGTTACACTGCCGGTGCTACAAGTGCATTCCACAAAGCAGATGAAATAATGAAGGACAAGGTACTATACCTACAAACAGAGGTGGGTAAAGTAGTCAAAAATGGTACTCAAGTAGGAGTAGCACTACGTCAGCATATTTTTACTCAAGTGAAAGTAATAAATAGCCAACAAAGAAGTTACTCAAGTAAGAGTAAAAAAAAAATGGTAGTAAGGCTAGTCAGGTACTGAGTAACTAACCATAACATCTGATTTATTATTTAAAATGTAATCAGACAGAAAAATGTATAAAGTACAAATTCTGAGTTTTAGACTAAAATAAAAAAAAAATGTACAAAACATAAATAATTCAGAAAGAACACTTTTATGATTTTTCTTCAACATAACATCAATTAAAGCAATACTATACACCATATATATATATATATATATATATATATATATATATATATATATATATATATATATGTGTGTGTGTGTGTGTGTGTGCATTATGTATGTATGTATATGTGTGTGTGCAAAGTAATAAGAATACCTCCGGTTTACTGTATGTTCACTGAATAGCTCAATGATCTCAACATATAGAAATTAACATTAAAAAAAACAAAGCTGGTGTACAAACAAATAGCCTCACATTAACATAAACTGTAGATGTGTGTCTCTCTGGTGCATTTTTTGGTTAAAGCATGTCTATTCGTTACTCACGTTGGGTAAAGTTGACAGAAATGTTACTCAAGAGTAGTGATATTTTTCAATAATATTACTCAAAGAAAAGTAAAGAAAAAGTAACTTACAGTGCAGTAAAACTAGTCCTAAATGTATATATTTGCTCAAAAAGTAACTCAAATAAATTTGAGTAAATGTAACAAGTTTTTATCCAACTCTGCTTCCAAATTCCTCAATTTCATATTAAAAATCAAACAGAAATGTGTGTTTGAAGAGGACCATGATCCCAAACACACATCAAAATGGGTATTGAATAGATTAAGCAGGCTAACATTAAAGACCCAACTTAAGATGACATAATGGTCCATGGTGAGTGTATGTAAAAATCTCACAGAACTGAACAAAAAAATTGCTTTTCCCACAATGTTGGCTTTAATTCTTCATGACTAAATGTTTGATCGTTGCTTTATCAGCTGTAGCTGCAAATAAGTACATTCTTGATAAATATATTACTGTAGAGTGTAAGAAAAAACACACTTAAGCACTTTAAGGAAGACCTACAGAATCCAACATTTCTGTAAAACACAGTCCTTCATCACTTGAAAGCCTCATTTGGCTTATCGTTTGGTTTGACTTAACTGAGGAAGCATGTGTCCAATGTGTAGCTTTCAAAACAACATTCATTATAAGGCATCCAGCTCTTGCTAAAAGTAGTTAGAAGGTCTCTCAGTAGAAGAGTCTAATCAGCAGTTGGCACAGAACACAGAGAAAAGGTAATCAATGGGGAGCTGAAGCAGCGCTGATTGGAAAACCCATTTTAGCTTCACTGCTGACAATTTGTGTCCAGAAACAGTCCCGCGTCAGACACTCCTACACTGGATCACATATAAAGAATCTAACCTTTTTTTTTTACCCGTTTCAATTCCAAAAATGATAAAAAAACATATATTGGTAAGGAAAGAAGGACAGAAGAGTTTTTTTACCTAATCTTTTGAGATCTTTGTGCAAATCAGTTGAGGCTGTGAGATGCAAAAATGAGTGACTTTAACAGAGGAGCTTTTTGAATAAAAAAAAACCCACAAAAAATTGTTGAAACGTTTCGTCTCTTCTCCGAGAGACTTCTTCAGTCTCCAATTTCTTTTCTTTTTGTATTTTTCTACCTGGATTATTGAGATGCATCGGGACACATTTCACATAAAACTTGAATGAAATGAACTTTTGTTTTCAGCTGAGTGCAGAGCAGCATGCCGAGATGTACGGCTACCGGCAGAGGGCGATCCAGCTGGAGCAGAACAGAGAGAACCTGCAGAGAAACAAGCTTTTGGCCAGAGTTCAAAACATACTGGATCAAGCTCAGGTCAGTAAACACGGCAAGCTCCTGGACACCTAGCTATAAGCTGATATGAAGCATTTAAATGAGGAAAAATGTTGCAGTGGCTAGTTAAATTATCCAATGAAAGCAAATTATTAAAATAACACAATCTGAAGATTAAGAATGTCATAACATGTTTATAAATTCACAAAGACAAAGAATAAGAGGAATTTCATTTTCATGCCTGGGGTGTAAAAAAGGACTCTGTGTGTATCAAGATGTGGCACAATCACTAAATTACACGTTGCCCTAAAATCTCAGGTGAGAATTGCAGACTTGAATACAGAGCGCCTGATTTAATGTTTTCTCCACGGAGCTGAAATATTTTATTTAATCTCATTAAAGTCATGTTTTGTCAACTCATTTTGTAAAGCAGTATTGCTCACTTGCTAATCTGATAAACCAGCATAAACATACAACTTCAACTAAAATTTGCATACGTTCAACCTGGGCACAAATGTCTTATTAGCTAGATGTGGGTGGAGTGATGATACAACACACATTTTGCACGCATTTAAAAAACAAGGAAAAGGTGGATAAGTTTAAATTTACTGTAAATCGTCTCTAATTCACACAGGTTAGAAATTATACATACAAACCTAACAAGAGGTTCAACCACAATATGTCCCTCACCAAGCAGCACCTTCACATGCTTTTTGTAGCCATCAACAAGCTTCCTAACAATTATGTCGGGTAATTTGGCCATGGTTCACTTCAGAGATAGTCAAGTTTATTCAAACTGTTTGGTTTCCTGCCATGGACGTTTATTTGAAGCGTAGTCCACCAGTTTTTATAGTATTAATGTTGGAGCCATTCCAGAGGCTTAATTTTAATCTCCTTTTTCAATGCTAAAACAAATCTGATGTGTGTCCTGATGCATCACAGCCTGATGAGTGTTTGGGATCATTGTTAAATCATCGATCACTCTCAAGGTATCAACCATTTGACCCCAACCTTCTGCCTGAAATGAAAGGAGACTGGTTGGTATTTTTCAGAACAACACAGGAACCTCCAGGGCTCAAGATAAACATAAACTGAAACTTAGTGTCAACATTGCAGGAAATAATTTTACCGTTACCTAGATTAAGACAGTTTTCACCAAGAAAGAAGCCCCTGCTACAGAATAAACATCATCAGACATGACTGATGTTTGCAGCTGCTCTCATGGACATGTTGTATATTTGTGAATAGAGGTTTTATGGTCAGAGAGCACAACGATTGAGCTATTTAGCCACAACGACCAAAAATATGTTCATAATGTTCACAAAAAGAGATTTTTCAGCACTATGTGCCACTGGTTTAATGAGACACAAACCATCAGAAGTCTATTTTCACTACATTCTGTATGGATGGATCAAACGTTTTGGGCCACTTGACAAACTCAGACTTTCCTAGTCATCTAATTGTTAATGGGAACTTGAAAAATCGGATTTTCTATTAGAATTTTTTTTTGCCAGTAAAGCTAAATGCCTTCATAAAGTAGTCCCTCTACATGACAAGCTCTTTGTCTGTGTATATTTTGTTCAGGTGCCAGAAGCTCCATGTGAGAAAAATACGGAGCTGATAGTTTGTAAATCTGCGACTGTCAGCGGCTACACTTTGGTCACCGACTCACCAGGGCTTCCCAAAACTGCTGGATTTAGGTCAGAGGTTGTAGAGCCAGCCTCTAAACCAAACTCTGAGACTCGCATAATCAATGGTTATAAAGAAGAGGAGGCTTTAAAGGTGGAGAATCAAGAGAAGAGTGAAGAGGAGGAGGAGGAGGAGGAGGACGACGATGAGGACATAAGCTTGGACAGCCTTCTTAAGAGATCAAGGGAGTATGTGCGGCGGGAGCAGAATCAGCAGAGATCAGCAGAAGTGGTTGACCCAATCAGCAAGACTTCCCCAGCAGAGACTGTTTCTCACAGACAGCAGCTGAGGTGTAGCCCCATCAGCAACACAGGAGTTACATTTGGATTCAGTCTGCATCATAGCCCAGACGGCCCATCAACAATTCAGCAGCAGCCTCTTTATGACGCCTGTCCCCAAAACTCCTCCCCCCTCTCACCCCTTAAACCAGAGCAAAATGCCCGTCTCCCTAGTCCGGAATCCTGCATCAGCCTCCGTTCTTGTAGGCGTAAACCACGGCCAGTTTCCACTGGGAACATCCACATCTCGTTTCCCATCGGCCCCGCAGATCTTATCCCTCGAAGTCCGGTGAGGTTAGAGGGCGGGGCTGGTCAGGTGGACTGGTCAGAGGCTGGTTCCCTCTGCAGTCGGGGCTTAGAGGGGAGGGACGGCATGCGTCGGTCCAGTCACTGCAGTACCACTCCAGTACAGGAGAACAAAAAAAGCCCTGTGAGTGCCTCTTTACCCAGCTCCATGACCCACCACGATCAGCTGCCTTTAGGGTTTCGCCGGCGCTGCCACACACTGGACAGCCAGCTAAATACCTACCAGTCTGGAGCTGAGCATGTTGACCGAAGCCAGGAAAGGGTTCCTCGCTTTATGGCGGGCGTTACGTGTCTAGCTCCAAGTAGACGCACCCCTGCAGCCCCTTTAAATCAATTGTTCAAGGTAGAAAGCCCTTCTCCATGTGTGCTGAGGCATCATGGGAGTTCCGATGGGTTCCAGGGGCCAAACAATAACCAGAAAACACCAGCTGCTCTGAAAAATGCAGCGGAAATCAAATCAGGTGAGATTATTTATTAAATAACTTTGACAAAATTATGTTTTTGATCATTTTTTTTATTTCTACTGAGGCATCTCCTTTATTCTACGTGCAATTCTTCCTGTTATTATAAAGTGGAGTTAGAAAAAGGTTTATTTGCTTTTATGTCTGGGAATAAACAGAGGAGACCCAGTGGCTTGCACACGCTCTGGAGGACATGCAGAGGCGTTTAGAGGAGGAACATGCCCTGCAGATGTCCATGCTGCTGGCTGAGCAGGAAAAGGAGCAACAACGCCTCCATCTGGTGAGAACAAAGTATCAGTTATAGTAATGCAGGTTTTTTTTAACCTTTACTTTGTTACATTTCCTGATGCTGCAGAGGCACATAAATTATCCAGATTGTTATAGACGAGTAGATTTTTTTCAATAATTTAAATTCAAAGCATGGATAATAACACTGATTACACATAGAATTATTTATTTCAAGTATTTATTTCTCTGTAGTTTAATGATTATGGCTTACTGCTAATAAAACCTTAAGCCTTATGGATTTAAGAAACAACTGTCATTTTATACACTATGTAATGGCGGGGAAGGCTGCTGACGGGACAATTGTACAGCAGACAGCTGCTGACACCCTTAAGAAATTCTCATGGTTAAACAAGCTGGCTGTTTAAGTGCTTTATCCAAGCATGTCGTGCAACAATATGTTTGGTTTGGCTATGAATAACCAAGTTAGTAAAGTTAGTCAAGATTACCAAATCGGGCTACCACCTGATTATTAGGAAATAAAAACCAAAAGTTTGGTCAGTGTCAATTATTATTTTATGAATACCTGCCTTGTGACGTGGGGTATTATAGAACACTAGATGAAGGAGTAAATTTCCACATAGTTGTTCTCCTATACACATATACAGAATAAACAAAAAATGTATGTCCAAAATACAAGGATTTATTAAGAAAATCTTCAAACTTCCAGTTAAATTACTTTGTTCAACAGAGCCGTTAACTAAGTTAGAAACACTGAACTAAATTACTTAGTAGAATTAAAAGAACAAGATAATAAGCAAGATAATAAACTACGGAAAAAAGAACAGATAACAAAACTGAAACCAATAAAATGATGCTGTGATTTAACAGTTCAGTGTGATTAGATATGTTTAAGCATCAATGTCTGTTTTGAGGTCAAATTACCTGTCTGTTCAAACAACTAGTTCACAATGCAAAGCAGAAGGGTAAGTAAAATATTTATACATTTATTGTTTACTAAAATAGTGTTATATTAATAATTTACCAAATTACAGGTTAATAACCTTTTGAACAAATGGTTGTTAAGGTTGTGTCAACTGGCCGTCACAGTGGGTGATGGCCTACCAAGATGGCGGCTTAAAAAAAGCTTATGGACTCACAAGATGACAAAGGGTTAGCGGTTTAGCTAACAAAGAAGAATAGCTTTAGCATTAGCAGATAACGGAGACACAGTTTAGCAGATCTATAAGTATTATGGGGACATATTTTATGCAGGTTAGTGAGATGAGATGAAAGGTTCTCAAGGCGTGGACCGCAGCTGGACTCTGGATGGTGAACTGTAACCATGACAGCCCAAATTAAAGGAAATACACACTTAAAATATTTCCTTCTTTAAATTCTTACTGTATGAGTGTCACTTTCCGTAACTGACTTACTGAATATATACCATGATACTTAATTTCTTGAGATGCATCTGTATAAGATAGCTATAAAAAAACAGTTTTTTCAGAACACAAAGAAAACTCCTTTAGATTGTATTATTAAATGATAAGTTATGGATATATGGTAAATTACCTTGTCTGTGTTTTTTATTACATTCCGAAGCTTTAATATAATCTGATAATCTCCAGGATCTTGAGGAGACAGAGAGAAGACTGAAGGAGCAGGAATGTGTGAGGCTGACAAGTGGGGACACGTTTGATTGGAGCTACAGGTCTGTGAGTGGCAGCTGCCCCATTATGAGCCCCTCCTGTCCAGGACTGAGCCCCATTCACACACCATCAGAGAGATCATCTGGACGCACTTCAGGTAACAGTTCCATCATTATCGAGCTAAGACACAGATGAGCATCAGGCTGCATAAGGCTTTCTGCTCATATTAACAACTGTTATGAGAACCATAGTCCTCATTTAACAATAAGGGTACCCTTGAAGCCCCAGATCCACAGTTTTTTGTTTAATAATGTATAGCTTATATATTTAAATACAGTCTCAGCCTTGAGAAAGTGACCCATTGTCTCAAAATGTTCTGCTATGAATAAAAGTTTTACACCAAGACATTATATTAAAAGCACAATATTTGATGTTCTTCCAGGTTTTCCCAGTCCGGTTACTTCTAGTGTGATGTGTCACCCCGTCCAGCCTGCTGTTTATCTGCGAGGATCTTTATGGACAGCAAACAAATCCAGAGCGAGGCTAAGTTTGGTCAGTATAAACACGCTTCAACCGAAGGGGATTAGGAACAACCTCGTTTTTCACTGTGGCTCTCCACACTAGGCTTACAGGTGCTGACATCTGAGCCCTATTTCACAAACATAAGGTAGAGGATTAAGATGGGATTTTCCAGATATCCTGGCTGAATTAAGCCTGAACTCGGTTTCACAAAACACACATATATTACCATGGCGATTTATTCTGTCCAATTAGCCTGATCCAAACCATGCTAACAGCCAGGCTTAGTTAATCCTGGTGCCTTATCTGTTCAGTCATGGGTCAAATTGATCAGAAACCAATGAGTTTTGTCAGTGATTCTGTTTCTTTATCTGTGTTTTTTATCAGCTTGCATTAAAATACCACTATTCAGTCAAGTACTATAATTATTTTAAAATGTATTAACTTTATTATTATCCACGTGGGCATTCCTACTTTTCAGTTGTGTTTTGGAAGACTGCTGTTGTTCTGAGTTTGACTGAAAGGCCTTTAATAAACTATTGCATGTGCTGAGGGAATTAGAATTGATGAAGACGCAAAGGTGTTGTCAATAAAGTCCGGTGTTAAACCATTTTTCACAAAATTCTGCGGTGCTGTTTTACTGACTCCTCCAGAAAAAACATATTTGCCCTTAAATGCACAAAATACGCAATCTCACAGCTCCAAAAGGGAAAAAAAAGTATACAAAGCAAAAGGCTCAGTGACCTAACAACTGTTAATGGAAAGAATATTATGTTGATATATTTTTATCATGAATAGATCATTTCATTGCATATCGATATCCTAAATTAACTTCTTTCAATGTGTTTTAGAGTCTATGCTTAGGGTCCCACAATATTTGTATTAATAATTATGCCACTACTAAAATCTGATGTGAGGTGAACATTGCTTTGCAAAGGTTGTCTGCTGAAAAACTTTCCTCCCTTTGCTCTACTGCTTCAGGAGTTATGGGTCAGCAAAACAGTGACCTCTAGAGTCAGAATCGGATAGATCAGAGAAAATTATTTAACTTTTTTGATTTTTTTTTGCAATAGAAGTAGCTCCAAACAAATGTGTTTTCCTTTATAATAGCAGCAGCGTTTCCTTTGTTGAGTCTGATGTGCTTCAGTTCCTCATAAGGCTCCATCAAAAGATGCTGCTTGTTTAGTTAACTCATCCATTGTAGCGGATATGGATTGAGCACTTTAGTTCAAGTCTGGCTTTAGCGTTTATCCTGGATTTCCAAATTCGGCTTTTGTGAAATAGACCTCTGGGCAGGCCACACTCGATAACTTCAATCACACCAAGTGATCTCTGATTGCATTTAACAAACAAAATTAAGAAAGATTGATTTTTTCTTTATATGAGCCAATAACATTTTCAATTGAAGTTGAAACCCTGACTGATAATTATATTTTTTATGGATTGAAATACATTTTCAGGAACAAGCATTTCTGTTTATATTTAGAAACTAAATAACTTTTATAATGAACATTTTTAACTGACACATCATGGTAATCTTAAAAAGTATAGAAAAACATGATTTTGTAACTAGCCTGCATAACTTTGTAAAAAAAAAAATTCATTTAGTATAAAAAGGAGTTGGATTTTTCAGACTTTATTTAGTAACTTCTTTTAAAAATTAAAAATGAGTCCGCCATCAAATGATGATATTCTCCAGGCTGTAATCTAGGATGATTTTTTTTTTATTTTGTGGAGTAGACATAATGCAAGATTTCCGTCAATTCCAGCAAAATCTTCTGACTTTTTTCTTGTTGGTCTCTGGCTGCTTTGAAAATTTCACTCATGATTTACATGCTTGTTCCCTGTTGTTTTGATTATGTGTTTATATGCTTGCATACAATTATGTATTTCTGTTTACCTCTTGGCCAGGTTGTGTTTGCAAATAGAAACTCGAAAATTTTACTGTGTAAAATAAACGTTAAAAGGGTTATGGGATAACAGAAAATCTGTAAACACCTAGAAAGCGTAATAAGATTTTAAAATGGAAATGTTGTAGAAACCCTGACCCTCTTTTCCTTGGTTTTGGCTCTGATCTCCATTGGACAAATTAACTTGGAGGTAATATTAGATATTATGGTGTCTGTTCAAACTGAAATAACTTTGAAGACATTATTCATTACAATCACATAACCGCCTTTCCTTCCAGTGGTCTATCAGGAGATTAAAGACAATTACATTATCACAGGTGTTAAAAGTGGCTACAAATAAAAGCAGGGTTTGTATGAAACATCTTGTGGTAGACAGCACCTTTTCATATCAACATAATTGGGTTCAAAACCAGAACTGTCCAAAATGAATGTCCCTGGAGCACTAACAAAAATAAATTCTGTTAAAATTTTAAATTAATGTTTCTGCATCAACGGTACATTCAAATTTTTGAAGTTCAGTTAATCTTTACAGGTGTTGATGCATCTCTTCTGAGTTTTGTAAGTTTTTGTTGTTGACTGGAAGGCTGGTCCCTCACATGCTTGGTGTGGAGAACATAGCTGCTTTTTACCTAAAAAACTTACAGACCACCTAAAAGATCACAGAGGTCCCATCCACTGTCTATTGTGTGTTTTTGGTATTTCAGCTATCATCATTTAATCTGCAGATTGTGGAAGGTTTAAAGGGTCTAATGATTCCCTCTTTCTGTGTGAATGCTGTGGCTCGCAGGTTCTAACAGCAGAGCATCAGAAAGCGTTTTGTCGGATCGGCGCCATGATTCGTGGCTTCCTCATTCGCAGACTTCTCAAAACAGAGAAGGTGAAACATCTGCGCCAAACCATTCTGGTAAGAGTACATCCAGACCAAAAAGGAGTGTATATATGATAAAGTATTGTGACACTAATGGGGATATTTTACTTATTAAATAAATTGTAGCAGTACTGAGTAGGTCTAAAACATACTTCTATAAATCTGTACCTTAGGATACGCAAGAATTCATTCGATCCTTTGAGACTGAAGCTGGACAGAAGAGAGGGACCTACACAGCACAAGATCTCTCCCTGCAGGAGCGAGTCAGAGCCCAGGTATGACTATTATATAACCATATGCAGCCAGCAGATGTCCTCCTCTCCCTTTGTGTTCTTATGGGCACATCTATCCCCCAGTTACGTGCCGCCCTTTATGACGTCCATGAGATCTTCTTTGAAATGCCTTTGAGGGACCGATTGGCGCTTCTGCAGCAGGACAGGGAGCTCCGCGCAGAGAGGAAGCTTCGAGAACTGGTAATCTGAAAACACTGGCCATGTAGTAAACACAGAGACAAAATAAGCAGCGGAAGGTTTTACTTAGGACTTAAAAAGAAAACTTTACACATTATATGCACTATTTATTTTTTCAACTCATAGTTTCCTGTGTATAAATTCATACTCCTAAATCAAATCCTATTTTATTTGGATAGTTGCAGAACTGTTTTTTTTTATTTAAAGTTTCCCTTTTTTTTGATTTCCCTCTAGCTCCCACAGCTTACATTTTTATTTCAAATCTCTTACTTCCCTGCAGGAGAAAGCCAAATCCCCCAAAGACAGAATATCTCTGTCTGCTGCCACACAGAGGTCAATGGACAGGAAGAAGAAGTAAGATGAGAAGGAAAAACACACCCGTCCATGTGATGTTGCTATGATTTCAGATGATTAGCTCGGTTTTTGTTTTTATTGCCGTGCTTTGTGATTCTTCAGGGCCGGCGAATCCCCAGCACCGGTCAGAAAGGCGCAGCACAAGCCAAAAAGCCCCATCACCAACAGGTTACAGAGTTTTTTTTACTTTCTTTGACATCATGTTCTCAGTGTTTGTGCTGCTGATTCTTTAAGGTTTCCAGTTGTTTTTTTTTTACATTTCTATTTTGTATATTTTCCAGAGTTCTGAAGCAAAGTCAGAACCAGACCTCCTCTTCTCTAGGCCAGCTGAAGCGCCAAGGGTGACCTTTCTCATTCATGTTTTCCCATTTTAAAATGACAAATGCTTTAAATCACATAAATGACTATTTAGTGTAAATTTCCTTTTTTTCTATGGTGAGATTATCAATTGACCAGTTTTATTGCTACTGTTAATAAAATGACTATAGTCCATTTAAATAGGATTTCAATGTCAGCTGTTATCGACATATTTGGCTGGTATTTTACTGACCGAAGCTGTATTTGGTGTTCCGGAGGGAGATCCGTGTCACCCCCGGCACAGCAGACAGATAAAATGTCAAGCGACCAGTTTGCCTGGATCGCATTCGGTGTGAACGCACCTTTAGTCACTTACTGTTTTACACATAATTTCCAAAGTAGTTTTTAAGATTATTTTTATTTTATTTGTTGTAGTTATAATCCAAAAATATTTGTATAATTAGACACTGGCAGAACTAATTGAATCCTTTAAACTTTTCCAAATTGTGCCACGTTGCTATCACTAATTTTAATGCATAGTATTAGGATTTTATGTGATGGACCACTTCAAAATTTTAGCTGTACAACTTTTGAAAGATAAAGTTTTGACCAGTTTAGTTTTAGTTTAACAAAAAGCCAACATGGTTCGCCCATATTTTACCTCTCATACAGGCATGATGGTATGGTAAATTATTAAAGTGTACTAAAATGATTGGATTTAACTTTGATTTGTAAATAAATAGGTAATATAAATCTTTGTAAGTGAGGATTTGACTTTCAGAGTAAATCAGTGTATTTAAAGTTGCCACATTGACAGTGTCTTCTTTTCCTCAGGAGCTGGTACAGAAAGACTCCAGAAGAGAGAGTTAGGCGCTGGGACACCATGAAGAAGCAGAACTCTTTGGGTTAACGGACACATTAATGCCTGATCTGTAAACTTGAATTTTTATTCTTTTAATACAAATCTTGTACAAGTAAAAACCATCAATGTCAGCGCTGCTAATTTTCACTACAGTCTGTGTGTTCCCCATCACACCGTAGCTTACTGGTAAAGTATTGTATACGATTTTTTATTGTTGTTCCCTGCTGAAACTGTTCTTTTTTTTATATAAACACCTGATTGTGTAACACGAATGTAATGCATGTGGAGTAGTTTAATAAGTGGGCTGGTGTATAATTGTGAAAGAGAGGCAGCTGCTCGCTGGCTGAATGTAAGTCCGAGCCAAGAGACAACAAGTTAGTGCCTGAGAACTCCACCTTGCTGCCAGCATGTCTGTTCTCTGTGTATCTGCTGTGACTGCAAACACTAAGTGCTTGTGGGGGTAAGAATAAAATATAAAAATGAGTCTTGATAATGTACTTTTCTTAGTATTATAGTACACAGTTCATTGCAAATATATCTATACCTGGTTGTGACTTTTTCCCAAAATTCACCTTAAAACCACAGACTTTATATTTATTGGCATTTTATATGATTGACTTGCAAAATGTGGGGCGTAATCGTGAAAAGACAAAGAGAATGAGGGATTTTCAAAACCTTTCAGAATTAAATCAATTCTCTCCTCAGCTATGACCAATTCTCCATCTATCCCTGCCACAGAAAATATCCCAACCGTATGGTACTGCCACCACAGTGTTTCACAGTGTGGAGGGTGCTTTCGTTGTGATGTG
The DNA here is from genome assembly GCF_011125445.2 of Fundulus heteroclitus. Classification (NCBI taxonomy): domain Eukaryota; kingdom Metazoa; phylum Chordata; class Actinopteri; order Cyprinodontiformes; family Fundulidae; genus Fundulus; species Fundulus heteroclitus. The sequence continues at coordinate 20,859,032 of NC_046376.1, read as the reverse complement.
CAAGCTTAGTTTTTCATTCGTTGGCCAAAGAGTTTAAATTTAATAACATCTGACCAGAACAACTACTTGCACATCTTTAATGTGCCACCTACCAATACCACGTCTGTTACATGTCATGTCTCTTAGTCACAACTTTTTTTCTTTCAATAATGTCTTTTTTCTGGCCACTCGGTTTTGCTGGAGTGCACAACCAATAGTTGTCTGGTCAGCGGACTCTTCCAGCTGAGCTGTGGATCTCTGCAGCTCCTACAGAGTTACCATAGACCTCTTGGTCTCTGTGATAAATGCTCCACTTACTTGGCCTGCTGTTATCCAACATTTCATTTTCAGATGATGGGCTGCACAGTTTCAGATGATGGGCTGCACAGTGCTCCATGACTTGATCAAAACTGAAGATATGGTCCTTCATGATGGTGGTCCTCTAACTAAACCTCTGAGGCCTTTTACAGAACAGCTGGATTTATACCGAGATTAAATTACACACAGGTGGACTTCTTTTACCACTTATATGATTTCCAAAGGCTGTTTGTTGCAGGGAATTTTATTTTGGCCACATGGTTATATATGGTGCTGAATACAAATGTCTACCACTGATAAGATTTTATTTAGCTAATGAGGGACATTCTTGCTTTTAAAACTCATATATATATATATATATATATATATATATATATATATATATATATATATATATATATATATAAATTGGGTTCAACCTGACTTTCCCAGTCAGGAGCACAAACCTGGACCCATCTTGGTATTGTGGGAAAATTGGAGGAGGACAATGCAACATGTACAAGCTACAGAATGAGTACACTTCACATGTGATCTTTTACTAAAAAGAAAAAAAAACAACTAATATTGTATAAATCCATTTACAGAAAATGTTAAGCGCTGTAATTTTTTCCTCCGCTTAACCTAATAATTGTTGGTCTACCACATACAATCCCGGTAAAATACGATGAAATGTGAATAGTAAAAGTGTGTTGAATTAAATGTTTTTGTTCAAGGGCTTTGAGTAACTGTTTTCTGCTTTCGGTGCTGAATGTACCTTGAAACATTATTGCTCATCCTAAAGTCTATTAAAAATGTTTACACACTGCTGTGACGTTTTATTGTTGTAAATTAAAATGTAGATATATGAAGAGTATACTTTATTTAAAAATTTGCTGGCAAATGTGCGTCGCCTTGCGCTTGAATCGAGGTGCACCTAATCAGTTTAGTCACACAGTTAATGTTGGTGCGTACTTTATGGGGCGTTTTTAGTGTCGTATCACTGGGAGCTTCAGCCCAGAGTCTCATTCCTCTTCCTCCCTCTTTGAAAAAAGTGCTTTACAGTCTGTATGCATGGTGGGTACCATGTTTGTTTATCCCTCACGCACAGTACAACCGGGTATCGTTGCTGGGACTGGAAAATCAGTTCCCAAATAGCCTATTGTTTTTTTACAGCCAGAAAAGTGAGACGTAGTGAAAGCAGAGCCTAAAGGGCTGCGGCTATACTCATAGAATTTGGGGTTACGATAGATAAATAAAAGCATTATTTCCTGTAGGCTTAAGATTAATGCTAGGGGGTTAAAGACGAAGCAGGAGTCCATGCCTCACTGGGTCCTGGAGCACAAACATCTGCTCGGATAACTGGATCAATGGTGCGATGGCAGCCATGACATTGCGTTCAGGGACGGAAATATAGACTTTGACAGGTTGCTGCAGTTGAAATGATCCAGAAGTCACTTTGCTGTGTTTGTGTAGGTTTCTGCTGTCAATTCAAGGATTCACTTGAACAGAGAAGGTCTTTCTCCTTCCCCTCTGCCTGTATCTTCTCCATAGTGAACTTACAGACGTGCAACTAATAAACTTACTTTCAACTATAGTTATTTTGCCCACCCATTTTTTATTAGGCCTGACTGAAAAGATATTTCTGACTACGCCACTGCTATCCTGAAAGACATACGTAGGTAGAAAATCTGAAGATTAAAAGGTAAAAACTTGTGACCCGGTCAGACCTTAACTTTTTAACAGGACAACAACCCTAAACGCAAAACCAGAGCAGTGGTGGAACAGTTTTAGATCAAAGGATATTAATGTGCTAGAATAGCTCAGTCAGTACAAAAAAATTAATCTCACTCATGGATGTGGGACCATGTGTACCATCTGTTCAAGTATCAAAGTGGTTTTAGAAGAGGAAGGAACAGGATCCAATGCCACGTTTGCAACATGAGGTAATAAAAGCAAAAGTAAATCAAGAAAGTGTTTTGGCTGTCTTTCTAGATATAAAAAAAGCTTATGATATGATATGATATGGAAAGAGGGATTATTGATCAAATAGAGGAAAATGGTCATTTGCGGAAAAATCTCTTATTTGGTTAGAGAACTTTTTAACAGAACGAGTAATAAAGATAAGTGTTGGTAAAATTATTTCAATGAAAAAATTATTTAGAAAATGGAACTCCACAAGTCAGTATTAGTCAGTCCTTTATTATTTTTCAGTCATGATAAATGATGCATTTAAAGAAATAGAGAATTAATTGGGCTGTTTTTTTGTGGATGGTGGAGCTATTTGGAAGAGTGGAAGAAATCTTATATTTATTGTTGGAAAAGTCCAAAAAGCAATTTCTAAGATTAAACAATGGTCATATAGATGGAGTTTTACATTTTCATTTAAACTATTGCTTTTGACTCAGAAAAGAAATCACGAAGTAAAACTGAAGTTATATATTTAGGAAATTGAGAGAGTGGAGCAATTAATTTTTTTAGGAGTATGGTTTGACGAAAAACTATCCTGTGCATATAGAAAAGGTTAGTGATAAATGTAAAAAGATGCTCCATATATTTGAGATGTATTGTTGGGTATGAATAGGGAGCAGATTCAAGGTCAGCTTTACAGGTGGAGGTGGGTGAAATGCGATTAGTATTGAGAAGGATTTAGCGGACATGAAATTACTGGGTTAATATGCAAAGACTCAACCAAAGTTATCCTACACAGGCAACTTGATTAAAGCCAGATTGAAATGCCAGTAGGCGCTTTTAGGTAAAACGATTGTGATAAAAACATTTCCTAAAAGCAAAGAGTGGTCTGTAAAAGATACTGGTAAAATCTGACATGTTTTAAACACATTAAAATGGCGTTTAAAACAATAAAAACGATCAAGGCGAGCTAAAGAGATTCAATCTTCTTTAATGTGGGACCACGTGTACCGTCTGGAGCCTGTATGCATCCTCCTCCATACATCCACCAGGCCGTGGGACGAGAACAGCTGCTGCAGGGCTTGTTGGGAGTCTGGGTGAGGCTCAATTTACATACAGTTCAAATCCTCACCATAAACTTTGGACCCACAATCTCCTAACATTTCCCCAATATTCTCTAAAAAAACGCTTCCTCTCTAGACTGAGATCAGGAGCATAAATATTGATAAAAACATGTTAACATGTTCAAACTTTACTAAAAGACACCTTCCCTGAACGATATTTTATACATAAAAAGAGTTTGGGGTGAAAGCTGTGGAAAAGAGGAGACCCACCCCAGAACTCTAGGAGGTGCTGTGACTAAATAAAGCTTCCCCCTCCCATTCTCTGCACCCAGTTTGCTTCATTGCTAAAATCGTTGATTCTTCTCTGTTGTGCCATTTTATAAATCATGGTGCGTGCCTTTCCACAGCTGGTCTGGGACAGAGACGCCTCAATGCTGTCAGACAGTTCAATGTCACTATCACTGCTGCCTGACACCTCTTTCCTCTTTGTGACCCGCTTGCTGACCTGCCTACTGGCCTGACCAGCAGCCACCACATTTTCTCTCTTGCTTCGCCTTTTATTTTGCAGAGGAGCCTCCAGCTCCATCACCTACTCCAACACAAACCATTCACCTCACCACCAGTCTCACCCTCCTGCTCTCCACACACCCCATCCTGCTCCATCTTACCCTGATTTCTCTCCTCCTCACCATTCACTCCACAACTCTCCTCACCACTGTGCTCCCTATAAAATAGTGATGTGAAGAACTAAAGGTCATAGTTCAGAGGGACTGTGGTATGACATCACACTGCATCTCTCTATGTTGTTCTCCAGTCTCTTGTTTACATAGCCGGGCTGGACCGTGCGTGCATGTGATCAGCTGCCACTCAGGGCTAAGCTCGTCCCTAACCTAAAATGCTCCCGCCAGGGCAGTGCAGAGTTGGAGAAATATGGCGGAGCACATCTAGTAGATCAAATTGTTATGTTGCTATCAGCATTATCAAGTTAGTTACTTCTTCACTAGAAAGGTTCCTCCAACAGGTGAGGCTATTTTGATGTGGATTTATCCATTACAACAATGCACATAGCAGGAGGTTAAGAAGGGAAAGGAGGGGCCGGGTTACAGCTTGTTTTGGTCTACAGACAATGCTCAAGCACCGCCTAGTGGTGAAATGTTGCTAATTGTTCTTTTAAACAAGTAGGAGACATTTATTGGCAATTAGTTGTATTGTATTTCTTAGAGGTTTCAGAGAAAAAAATGGACGAATATAGAGGTACCTTTCAATTTTATTAGTGAAAAAAAAACTATGCTTTGCATTGCTGAATCACACAAATCCAAATAAATCGTATTACATATTGGTTTTTGTGAAGTAACAAAATGTGAAGTTTTACAAGATATGCATTTAAAACAATATTTACCAGTACCTGCTTTGTAATTAATGCAGTTTTCTTTATTCAATATAATGTTCCTTTTTGCAACCAGCTGCAGCACAAATCAGGATTGTTTAGGATGATCCTAATAGCTGTAAATGTCTAAAAAACAAACAAAAAAAAAGACATCCTTATTCTAAAACACGTATTACCTGAAGTGTAATAAGTGGTATTATCTTATTTTTTTCAACAAATAAAACAGGCAAAAAAGAAAAAGAAATCCTAATGTATCACATTTGACTTTTTTGTTGATATATATATTTCTCGACAGAAGAAAGGGTAACTACAAACTTAGTTTCTAATTTTACAATGACACCACATCTAATAAACTTTGGAAAATTGCCAACACCAAGTAAAAAAAACAACAATTTGACATATAAATTTATATCATTTTGATTATTATATAGAGTTACATTACAGGATACCAAAGCACACACATGTACTAGGTTTACAGATGTATAGAAAGTATAATTAGAAAGTGAGTAGTTTTCTTAGAAGCAAGGAAAACATAATCACTTTTTTTATAACCATTTGCATTTTGCATGTAACCTCAAATATCAGAGAAAAGGTTAACCCTTTCTTTTGAAAATTCCCTTTAATTGATCATTGCATTTGAAATATTTGGTACAATCAATGTTGATTTTTATCACATTTTCCAACAATTCTGTCAGTGCTCATATCTGGAGTAATACAACAAGTTGAAACAGAAAAGAAAACGAGATAATAAAATACATCGTATCACTATTAAAAGACTAAAAACGATATAACAAGACTTTAAAAAGTAATATAAGTGAATATAAAAATGAAAATATATTATCTGGAACACATCCAGATAAGTGTCACATGAACTACACCTAACA